>NC_050582.1:4062167-4178184 GCF_011100635.1 Trichosurus vulpecula | reverse complement strand
AGCTGACCCATGAGTCTTTGAGAAAATTCTGTAAACTAGAAAGGGATATGGAAAGCTTTTCCTCAGACTGATTTCTCTTCCTCTTTTAAATAGCAGTTTAAAAAAAGTGGGGGACTGGAGGGGGGAGGAATCTGCCACGTCCTCATGGCTAAGTTGCTTGAGCCGAGAGCACTGCGTGGCTATTGCCCACCGAAGAGCCAAGGGGAGGCTGCTCAGGTAGGCCCAGGTGAGGGAGAGGAAACCAGGAACAGTTGTTGGTCAGAAACGATGCTGCCCTGAGCCAGGGCTTGGCCCTGGGTGCTGCCTCCCCAGCCTGGCCCAGCCTTACTCTCTGGATGAAGTGCCCTTAGGACAGGAGGCCAGACATCTGGGGCAGAATTTGAGCGTGGCCATCCTCCCCTTGGGGCTCGGTTCAGTACAGAATGGAGTCCCAATCCAGGACTGATGCCCTGGAATATTTACTCTGCAATGGGCCACCATTTTGCCTCAGGCTGTGATCATGCTTGGGGCCAGGCTGAGGTAGACACCTCTCCACAGTTGCCAAGTTCTCTTGAATCTTTTCTTCTTTTTTGATCGTTGGCAACACTGCCGGGAAACTGTGTTTCATTAGTCACTGGGCTTTGTGATTTGGTGCGCTGGTTCTAGGCGTGTTACTGTTTGGGTTGTGCCTTTCAAATTCGAGCTGCCTGGCACAGCCCCCGCACTCCTCTGCCCTTGGTTTCCACTTCAAGCTTTTTCTGGGAGTGACATGAGTCACCCACTGAAGCTGGGGCTGTGGGAATTGTCAGTCACGTGCTTTGTGTGCATCTCACTAAATACAAGAGCTATGTGTGTGTGAGTGTGTGCATGTGCGCGTGCACCCTTGTCTGCTTGAGCACAGACACATACACACAAACATACACACAGCTTCAACACTCTCACCACTGGGGAGAGGTGGCTTTTGAAGTGATCAAACAGGACTAAGACAGAGCCAGGCCAGATTGAGAAAGAGGAAGGATTGGTCTTCAGGATGTGGCCCAGCCAGGTGGGAGTCAGAATGGCTGGGCCACATGCCTTGGAATGGGGTGGGGGTGGGGGGACCCTTAGTGGTGAAGACAAGTCACTCGTCCTATTCCTCCACGGTAGCATGGCCTTTATGGGCACTGGGCATGTTTTCAGCTCCTCTTGTCTTCCCTAACACTTAGCATGGGGTCCAGGTCTAAGCTAAGCTACGTACGAGCCGATAACCTTGGACCCTGGGTCTCAGTTTCCTTATCTGCCAAATGACAGAGAATAAGCCTTGTCCTGTTGACTTCCCAAGCTGCCAATATCCAGGGAGACCCCCCTGGAAGTGGAAGATGGTGACACTGGGGGCCCGCTAAATGCTCAATGGAGCCTGGCTGACCAGGAGGAAAGATGTTGCCCACCATCAGCTCTGCTGGCTGGAAGCCTTAATGAGCTGCTTGCAGGGTGCCCTAGTTGTGCCCCGGGCATCATTGGAGGGGCCTGCTGAACACACTGGTGCCAGTGATACCTTTGGGCACTGCCTGTCCCTGCCTACCTCTAAGAAGCCCAGGCTCCTTCAGTCCCACACCCTGGTGCAGACACAAGTGCTCGGACATGGCTGTTGGACCCCGAGGTTCCTTTCTGCTCCAGTGGAGGCAATCCGTAACTCATTAAAAGTCTGGAGTGTGGGAGGAAGTGGGAGTTAGATGCCCAAAGAGCTGCTTTGGGCGACTGCTGGCCAGCTGCTGGGAGTAAAAGAGAACGGGGTCTTTTTTCCCTCCCTCCCTTTTGAACATTTCAGAGCAGCCAGCGGTCAGACAGCGACGGCCTGCAGGATCAGCTCGGCCTCAGCCAGCAGCACAGGGCCTTTGGGGAAGAGAGAAATAGACCGAGGAGCAGACAGACCAGGCTGTTGGGCCAGGTTGGAGCAAGAAACCTCTTCCTTCTCCAAGGGTTCCAAAAGGAGAGCAGAAATAGGTAAGAACAGTTGACATTTGCTGGGGGATGGGGGGAGATGGCAAAGAGGGAAAAGCTGCAACTGGGCCTCTGTATTCTCTAGCATTCTTTGGGGGGGGAGGTTAGAAACAGGTACTTCCAAGTTCGTCTCATTTGGGTTTTACTCACAGGGATCTGTCTGCATGTTAAAGTGGTCAGGACTTAAGAAAAGCCCAACCCAGTCATTAGACAGGCCAAGACGGGGTGAGCATGGAGCTAAGTGAAGTGGAGGAGGACGAGGTGGCAGCAGCCAAGACCAGGAGTAGGAGGACACTGCTAGTGGCTGAAGGTGGCTGTGGGGGTGGGGGGAGACAAGGCGGCCAGCCTTCAACCTTTGTCCTCCCCCCGCTTCTACCTACATTTCCATGGTGACCCAAAGGCGAGGGGCTCATGTTTGCTGAGTGGGGGTGGGGTGGGTTGAAAGGCAGTGGTTAGAGATAAGGGACTGGGGCCCAAATACCTGGGTCCCCATCCTGGTACCTGACCCCTGATGCCTTGATCTTTGACCCTTGTCCACATGAGTGTGAAGGGTCTTAGACTATCTGAGAATAATTGATAAGGAGGAGGACTAGCAGAGAGAGTCACACTGAACCAGGCCTGCCCCCGCTTTGAGGAGGACCTGCCAAACAGCCCTGATGGGGAGCAGGGATGGCCCTATGCTGCAGTGGGTCAAAGGGTCAGATGTTGGGCCCCCGTGCCTCCTATCACTGCCGTGCCTAGCTAAGTCTTGAGGCCATAGCCTTTGCTTCTCGCCAGACAGGCTCAAGAAACACTTATTAGACACCGAATGTGTGTACAAGGCACCTGAGTGGATCCTGGAATCATCTCTGCCTCCAGCCCCCAAACCAACTTAAAAACAAATCTCTACATTATAGGTATGGTCAGATCACTGCTGAAGGCAGCCTGAGAGCCCCTGCCATTAGGAGCCATCTGCCAATACCGTAATGCAGAATTTATTAAAAACAACCCCCCCCCGAAAAAAACATTGCGTTCCCTAATATAGCCATGAAAAAGCTGTTTATTGGGGTATTGGGGCTTTTTTTTCTCTAGAAAGCCAACCCTCCCCTTCCCTTCCCTTTTCTCCTCTCCTCTACTCCCCTCTCCTCCCCTGCCCTTTCCTTTCCTCTTATCTCCTCCCCTTTCCCCTCCCTCCCTTCTCCCCTTCCCTCCTTTCCCCTCCCCTTTTCTCTTCTCCTCCCCTCCCCTCTTCTCGTCTTCCCTCCCCTTTTTACTTCTCCTCTCCTTCCCTCCCTTCCCTTCTCTTCCCCTCCCCTATCCTTTCTTCTCTCCCCTTCCCTTCTCTTTTCTCCTCTTCTCTCCTCCCCTCCCCTTTCCTCTCCTCTCATCTCCTCCCTTTTCCCCTCCTTCCCTTCTTCTCCCCTCCCCTCCTCCCCTTTTCTCTTCTCCTCTCCTCCCCTCCCCTTTCCTTTCCTCTCATGTCCTCCCCTTTCTCCTCGTCTCTTTTCTCCTCCCCTCTTCTCCCCTTCCCTCATCTCTCCTCTCTTTTACTCCCCTTCCCTCCCCTTTTCTCTTCTCCTCCCTCCCCTCCCCTCTCTTTTTCTCTCTTTCTTCCTCCAGGTTTTTTTAGCCTTGCTGTTGCTGCTTCCATGGGTGAATTGCTTTGTGCACCCTTGTTCTTGGTAATTCATTCCCAAATGTCAACTTGGCGTTGCCATCTCTGTTAAGAGGCAGAGAATCCCTGGGTGACCAGGATCACCCAGCTAGGACTGGCAATGCCACCCCAATCCTCCAGGGTACTAGCTGGGTAAGCGGGGACCAGCCCAGACCCTCCGTCAGCTCCCTGGTTCACACTTTGCTGTTTCTCCTTTGCAGGTCAAGGGCAGCCCAAGCAGCCACTTTCACTCTCCGCCCACAAGGCCCCAGCTTTGGAGATGAGGAATTCTGAAGACCCCCCAGCCACCCCAACTGTGCTGCAGCGCCTGCTGCAGGAGCAGCTGCGCTATGGGAACCCCAATGAGAACCGCAACCTCCTGGCTTTGCACCAACAAGCCACAGGGAATGCCCCACCCTTCCCCGGTGGTGGGGGCGGGAGCCCTGGATCTCAGGGGGAGGGGCTGAACCCCCAAGATCACCAGCACCCCCATCAGCATCAGCACCAACATCCACACCAGCACCCTCACGTGCACCAGCACCCACACATGCACCCGCAGCAGCTTGGGGCCCATGCTGCCCGCCAAGAGCCTCAGGGTCAAGAGATCCAGGCGGATAACAATGTGATGGAGAAGCAGCTGCCCTCCCGTAGGCAGAACAGCGAAGATCTGCCCACCTATGAGGAAGCCAAGGTCCAGTCCCAGTACTTCCGAGGCCAGCAGCATGCCAGTGTTGGGGCTGCCTTCTACGTCACTGGCGTCACTAACCAGAAGATGAGAACAGAGGGGCGGCCAGCAGTACAGCGGCTTAACCCTGGGAAGGTGCACCAGGATGAGGGGCTCAGAGACCTCAAGCAAGGCCACGTCCGCTCCCTGAGTGAGCGCTTGATGCAGCTGTCACTGGCCACCAGTGGGGTCAAGGCTCATGCCCCTGTGACGAGCTCTCCACACTCCCCGCCACAGCCTGGTGACCTCTACAAAAACCCTACGAGTTCCAGTGACTATTACAAGAACCCAGGACCGGCACCAGCCCAGCCCAGCCTGAAGGTCATGGAGCATCGGGGCCCTCCTCCTGACTATCCCTTCAAGGGCATGCCCAACCCGTCTTTGGTCTGCAAGCCCCAGGAAACCACACACTTCTTCAGTGAACATCGTCTGAGCCAGCCTGGGAGAATGGAGGGGCCCATGATGAGGTACCAGCATCCCCCTGAGTATGGAGCAAGCAGGTGAGCAGTGTCTGCCCTGCACAGCTCTGCCTGGCCATACTCTCTCCTTGGGCTCTCCTTTAGCTTGGGAGCATTTTAACAGGTGGGGTGGGGAAGAAGCTCAGTGTGTGCGTGTGTGTGGGGGAGGGTTGACTCGGTAAAGCTTCGAGAATTCTGGACCCTCTAGCTCAACCACTATTTGTTAAGTGCCTGCTACATAGGTCCCTCCTGAGGTCCGGTGTTGATCTGCACTTTCTTTGTGAGGAATGTTGTCCTCCGTCTTGTAGAATCCTGCGGATGCACTAATGTTCCCCCCTGCTGCTCACCCCTCTTTAGCTGTCTCTCTGTATGGCAGCGCCTCTGCCTTTGGCTAGGGAAGGTAGCTGACAATGTTGGCCTCGCTGAGCTTGATTGAGAGGAGAGAAGCCAGCCTTGAATGAGGAAGACTGGTACAAGTCTTGCTAGTGACACACATCGATCTTTCGTTGCTTCCACTCCCTGCGATGAGAGAAAACAGATGTAGATCTGAAGGCTCAGGACTCAAACAACCTAGAATTATTGGGGTGTTACTCTCAGTAGTGCAGACAGAGCACTGGAGTCATCAGAGGAACGTGGGCTCTATTCCCTCTCTGGAGCTGAGGTCCTTCTGCTCTATAATCGAGGCAATGGCTTAGGGTTGTCTAATGGCCCTTCCAGACCAAATCCCATGTGTATCCCAGGTTTCTCCTCTTACTGGATTGGCCAGCAAGGAGCCTTTTGTCCTGAAGTCCCCAAGGTGCCTCTGGAGAAGAGGCCCCTTTAGGGGAAGACTAGGGTGAAGGTAAAACACCAATCCTGGGATTTCCTTAACCCCCAGGTAGCCTCTTCTGCAAGATTTTCAAAAGTCAAGTCCCTCTTGAGCCACTGTCTTGATAAGGGACTTGGAATAGGAAATGGGTCACTGGATAGTACCAATCTAGGTTAACTGAGGAGACTGACCCCAGGTCCTCCCTGCTGTTCCTGATGAAGCAGGAGGAGGGTGGGCGGTGGCTAGGCTGGGGATTCTGGGGGTGGGGTGGGGTGTCAAGGAGCTTTCTGGTGTTGGTTTAGGAGAGGAGAATCTCAGTGTCTTAGGCCAGGGTAGGGGTGGGGAGTGGGGCCAAATCTCAAGCCAGCCTCTAAGCAGCCCACCCGCCTTTCAGGACTCATTCACTAGTATTGTTTGGGATCTGAAACTCCCACAGCATTTAAAGCTTGAATCTGGATGGGGGAAAAGCCCTTTGATCTACCTAAATAAATAATAAAGAGCCCGGAGAGGGAAATTTTTCCCCCTTCCATTACTGATTAAACCACTGGGGAAATTGAGCTGCAGAAATTTCAGGAGAATAACTTTTCATTGTCTCTTCCCCCCCAGCTATGTGCTGATCTCTCCATCCCGGAAAAAGCCAATCCGGGAAAATCGGCCTCTTAGCAAGATTTCTTTCCCTGGGTATGGCTCGTGTGGCCCTGTGTGCTGCTGGCTAGGGGTTCTGTTTTGGCACTTGGGGCTGGGAAGCGATGAGAGCTAGGCCCCTTTGGGGCTGGAGAATGGGGTGGCTTTGTTCCGAGTGGGCTCTGCCTGTGTGGGAGAAGAGGGGCTAGCCCACAGGGCCTAGGAGGGCAAGCAGGGCGTGGTGGGTGATCGGGCTGCCAGGCTGGCTCCCGCCAAGCCTGGCTGAAGGAGGCCGGGTGAGCTTTGCAAGGAAGCCCAACAATTCAAAGTGGAAATTTGGGCCTTAATCCGCAAATGACAGAGCTGGGCGTAGAGAGGGACCCTTGAGCAAATTGCTACTAAATCCTTCTCTGCTAGGGAGGCTCCCAGAACGTCTGGAGATTAGCTGGGGAGCTCGAGAGAAAAAAAGAATCCTTTTATTTCCCTCCTCCTCCCCTCCCTCCCCCCCCCATAAAAAAAAAGAAAGAAAAGAAAAGAAAGAGGACGAATTGGACGGGAGAACTTTGGAGTCGAAAAGAGCGGTCGGGGCCATTTAGACGAAGGCCCGCCGCACAGAGTCCCCCTATGTCCCCCTATGAGACAGAAGGCCGAGAAAGAAAGGCTGCTCATGGGAGCCTGGCTCAGCCACGTAGCCCTCCAGATGGGAGTCCGGCCTCCAAACCTTTGTCCGCCTTGATGGCTGAGCTCTTTCTGCACACTAGGGTTATACATTGATTGAATGCTTTGTTAAGCAAAGAAAAGAGGAAAACCTTTGAAAAAAAGATTATTTTTGTTTATAAAGAAAGCAGCCATCTCCTTTCAATTGTTGAAGCCTTGCCCAGGTCTGAGGTTTCTTTCAATCATTGTTCAGTGGAATTTAAGAGCGCCCTTAGAGTACAGCTTGTGCAAGAGAGGGCAGCCTTCAGGAATGCCGGGCCCTCTCTGATTCACCACTGGCTGCTGGCTTTACCTGTGCACTGGTGCCAGCGTGCCTGCCCGGACCCATATGGATGGGCTCCCCGCTGGGTACCCAAGGCACCCAGATGGAGCCATCCAGTGTCTCACGGCCCAGCTCCCGGGATCATGGGATGCTATTGTCTCTGCCTGCTTGGTTTGCGATGGGGGCGGGTGGGGGGGGGTGGAGAGCTATTCAGCCCTGTTGGCTTCAATGAGGTGCCTAGGGAGCTTACCCAGGTGGGCTGCCTGATGGGGGAGGGAAGAGGGGATTTCAGGTCTCCTTCTTGCCACAAAGCTGTGTTAATGCTGTTCAGCTTTTCTCATCTGGGCGGCTGCTGGGATCCAGATGGAATTTGGCAAGGAAGTCCGTTCCTTTTCACAATAGCCAGTAAATGGAGATCTGTGTTATAGTACTCTTCCCTTCTGTTTACAGCCTGGAGAAACTGAGGCGCAGCTGCTTCCTCTTAGTTTGTCCCTGGGGAGAGACCAGACTCCTCAGCTGAATGCTGGATCGGCCAGACTGTGTGGTCTGGCCAGCAGGGCTGGGGGCTGGTGGGGTGGGGGGAGGCTGGGAATGGGAGTGGGGAAGGGGGCAGGGAAACAAAGGCTCCAGAAACCCAGCAGAGGTTATATGGTGAACGTTGCCTGATTGCGCCCAGGAGAGTCAGAGAGAAGCCTGGTTCTGCTCTTGGGCTATAGGTCTGAAAGAGAACACCCCCTTAGGACACAAGCCCCGAGACTGCCACAGCTTGCCTTGAACCCAAGAGGACTTCAGCTTGAAGGCCAGTACATTATGTTCTTCAAAGCAGACCAGCCGCATGAATCCCATACAGAGTAGGGGTGGCCCTGAGTGGCCGAGCCTGACAGCTACTTAGCCTAAGGACCAGAGCTGCCATCTGTTTCCTTGGGCAAGTGTGAGTTTTTGTAGGAGGCACCAGGTGGGGCTGGGCTCCCTCCCTTCCCTTTCCAGCTTCCCCACCTACCTCCCAGACCCCCTTTAAGGACTACAGGAGAGGTCAGTTACGACTCCATTCTAAGCTTCCTGAGGTCAGGGGCTGTGTCTGACCTCTCCTCTCCCTCACCACCCCCTACCCCCACCTCCTGCCTTTGTGGAGCTTCTTGAATTTGTCCAGAGATCTTTTGTCTCCATACGTAAATAGGCATAGCTGCCCTTCTGGAATTTACAAAGCAGCTTGTTTTCCTGATGCTTCCTTCCATGGGCGATCTCTCCTGTAGTCCTTAAAGGGGGTCTGGGAGGTAGGTAAAGGCAGCTGAGGGAGCTGAATGCCCAGAGGCTAAGTGACCTTCCCCAAGCCTCAGCCAGTTGGGAGGGGCAGGCTAGGGAGGAGAATCCCATTCGCATAAGGCTGTTCTTCCATTTACTTTCTATTTGTTGGGGCCTTTGGTTTTCTAAAAGTAGATAGAGTGAGATTTCAGTGCTGGCATCCCAAGAACAGAGAAACTCCCAAACCCCGCTGGTAGGGGGAGGAGCCTGGGCAAAAAAAGATGGTAGAATTCTCAAGAGGAAATTAGTCGAGCCACCCCCTACTTAACTGGTGAAGGGGGTCAATGGTTGGAGTTTGCAGGAAGGAAGGACACATGTGGCCTCCCAAAGTACACTAGAACTCCTGGGATCCTTTATCATTAGCACCCAGTAGACTGCTGGGGGTGGGGGTTGGCACTGAACACTGATTGGAAAAGGTCTGGAATTAGGGGGCTGCTGAGAGCTTTGGGCTCTGGGAGCATAGGACTATCTTTTTTTGTTCTTTATTCTTTGACTATCTGGATAATGGGATGCCCTTGGAATAAGTCTGCTGAAGAAATGGGGCTAGAGTTCTTTGGGAAGCATCGATCTGTGCTCCCCTCTTTTGCCCTTGGCTCCATCGGAGAGGTCCATTCCTTGCCTGCTCACTAGGGTGTGTCCCAGGCTGGTCACTGGCCTCACTTGGCAAGTTAGACCTGCTTCTAGCCAGCCTCTTGTCAGTTCCATTTTTACTGTGCGTTTGTGCTCTGCTTCTTAGGAGCCAGGGGAGAGAATTGGAGGGGTGTGCTCCTAGACTACTCCTGAACCCTGGGTCTGGGGAGAAGGAAGATGAGCCATCATCAGGCCCCCTCCTGATGAATCCCATGGAAACCAAGTATCTGTGAGTTGGAGTGGGTGCCCAGGCCTCCAGATGCAGAAATTTGGGTCTCCTGGTGTACAGTGCATGACTTTCTAAGGAAATGATACTTCTTGGATGCTGGAAACAGTGCCCTTAATCTGCCCTAGGGCAGCCAGGGCCAGACTCTGTGCTAGGCACTGGGCATACCGAAGGGAAATGAACAACCATCCTGTCCTCAAGGACCTTCTGTTCTTCTAGTCATGTGGCCCCAAGCCCCACATGTTCTGTCATTGAGACGTGCCCCATATAACAGCATAGCTCAGAATTCTCAGCAATACAGATGGCCATCAGGTTGGCTGCCAGTGGAGATATGGGGCAAAGGGCCTTGGAGTTGGCAGTCGCGCTAGTCCCAGTCCTGCCACCGACTCACCATGGAATCCTTGGCCTGAGTCACTTCTCTCTGGACCTCAGTTTCTCCTTTTGTAAAGTGGAGTCTTGTTCTAGCTGATGTTGAAGTGCCCTTCGTGCCCTACAGTTCTCTGACTCTATCTGAAGCATAGTGCCATGTGTGGCCCTCATTGGTGGTGGTCCCACCAAGAGGTACAATAGCTGGCATTTGGGAAAGGATGGGGCAGTAACTGTTCAGTGTTCTTGGTGTGTTGGGCATCTCTTTTGGAGTAGCCTTCAGATTCTGGCCCTGGAGGACTACTGGGGATAGGTGTAGGTTCTCTTCCCTGGGCACAGATCCTTAGATGCAGGAGATCCTTAATAAGTGTTTGGCAAGCCAATGAATGAACATGGGTCATGCCTTCTAATGTGATTTGATTGTGGCTTGATGTCCATCTGCAGTGTTAGGCCAGACTTAGGTTCAGGTCCTTGGGTTGAGAACACCGGTGAGAAGGGTGAGCGATATAGACGATTCTTTCGAGACCCAAGCAGATGGCAGGGCCAAGTCACTCATTGATGAGAACTGAAGCTCAGCAGTAAGGAAGGCGAGAGCACAGCCCTTTGGGGAAAATTCACCCCACTGCTCTCAGAAAAAAGACCCAAGCATGTGCCAGGACACTAGCCTTTTCTAGACCTTTGCCTATTAGCAGAGAGTGGCCTGAGCTTTGGGGAGAAAGGAGAGATATTATGAAATAGTTCAAAACAACCTGGACCTGGAACGTAGGAAGGACACATGTTCATAATCTGCTCCTGACACTATTAACTCTCCCCACTGAACCCCTCTGAGCTTTGGTTTCCTCATCTCTAAAGTGTGGAGGCAGCTGTTGATACTTGTGCTACCCCCTTCTCATAGGGTTTATGGGAGAAGGCTCTTCTATATTCACTTGTACTTGGACAGTGGGTTTGATACTAATTCTGACTCTAACCCTAATCCCAACTTCCTTCCTCTGTGCCTGGAGCGCATACATAAAGAGGACTTAATGTTTAAAGTGCATGGATTGTCTGGTTGGATTAGGACCCTTCCCTGCCCCCCATACTGCTCCCCGTTCCTCTCCCCAACCTCTTTGCTGCAGAACTTACCAGATGTGTTCTTCATGCCTTTCAGGCCAGCCCAGGATATCTCCCTGCAGCCAAGGACCCCTCACCATCACAGCCCTACATCTTCTGTGACATCACTGGGATCCTTGAACCTGCTACAGTCTCCACCAACAAGCAGGCCATCACCTGCACAGCAGCACCAGGGAGAGCCCAACTCTCTCCTGCCCAGGCCTCAGCAGCTATTCCTGCCTAGTCAGGGCCACCAGGGGGATTCTTACCGCCAGGGCCAGCCCAATCCAAGCCAGCAGCAGCCAGGAGAAGCCTACTCAGCCATGCCTCGGGCTCAGCAGCTCCCTTCACCTTACCAGCCCATGCCATCAGACCCCTATGCCATTGTCTTCAGAGCCCAGCAGATGGTGGAGGTTCTCTCTGAGGAAAACCGCTCCCTGCGGCAGGAGCTAGACACCTGCTATGAGAAAGTCACAAAGTTGCAGAAGGTAAAGAGTTCTAATTGAGAAGAGCATTGTAGGTATGAGGCCCAGCTTAGGCAAAGCCTTGGAGATGGGAAATGAAACATCATTCCTTAGATGTTTTCTCAAGACCCTTTCCCTGCAGCTCTAGTTCCAATATGATTCTTTTAAAGCTAGGAGAGTCTGCTTCCTGCTGCAATCCCTCGTTCCCAGCTTAGGGACATGGTGCATGGGTGGGGGGTTGGCAGGGATAGAAACCTTGGTTTCTGCAAAGCTGCGTGACTGGTGACAGTTTGGGGCATCTGAGGCCCAGTGCTCTTAAGCACTTCTACTAGTCGGGCCTCCTGACTCTTGACTTCTCATGGAACCTTTGCCAGCTTCTAGCCCTCTCCGTCCTGTGGCTCACTGTCCTTACCTCCCGTGTGACCTCTTTGGGGGAGGATGGCCTCACACGTGTGTTGGGGAGGGGAAGCTCCAGGGTGGTGTTCTCTGCCAATGTCCTTAGGAGACACCAGATCAGGCTCCTAAAGACAGACCACCTGGGGTTGGCCCTCATGTCCTTTAGCAGCCGGTCACATCGATGAAGTTGCCATTCACAGCCTTGCCTCCTGAGTTGGCTGAGCTGGTTAATGGTTGACATCTTTCTCGAGCTGCCAAGATGCCATGACTCCAGGAGGAAGTTAGCACCCTGCTAGGGGTTGGTAGAGAGAGAATGTGGTAGGGAGTGGTTGCCTTACATTTGGCAGCGGGGGCCAAGGAGTCACCAAAGCAGGGGCCGTGTCCCCTCACCCCCTTGAGTCCTTCCATCTTCTCAATCTCTTTTCCAGAGGTATGGCCAAGCTCTCCATAGGGAAGGTGGAAGGAGCTGAGTTTGACCTGGGGCCCAAGGGCAAGGAATCAAAATGTGGTCCAGCTGAAGGACCATGGAGAGGTGTCTGGCAGGCATAGATATGCTTCCGTGTCCATCGGGAGGCCATAGACATAGAGCTGAGGGGAGCCTTAGAGATCATCCAGTCCAGCCCCTTCATTACACAAAGAGGAAACTGAGGGAGCCCAGAGAGGGGCATGACTTGTTTAAGGGCATGGAGGTAGAGAGTAGCGAAGTTATGCAGACCCAGGTCCTGTAACTTCAAGGTCTAGTCAGGTGGGAGAGCAACGTTAAGGGAGAGAGGCTTGTGTGAGCCCCGTGCACTGCCCAATGCAGCTAGGCCAAACCAAGGCCATGGTGAACTCCTAGCTTACCCTGACCCTGAACCCTCTGGAGTGGAGAGCTCTCTTGGTGGGCACATTAGCACTTACTCTTTTTTAAAATAATATTTCCCCCCAATTACACGTCAAAACAATTTTTAGCATTTGGGGTTTTTTTGCTTTTTTTTTGGCAGGGCAATTGGGGTTAAGTGACTTGCCCAAGATCACACAGCTAGTACATGTGTCAAGTGCCTGAGGCCAAATTTGAACTCAGGTCCTCCTGACTCCAGTGCCAGTGCTCTACTCACTGCGCCACCTAGCTGCCCCACATTTATTTTTTTTAAAGTTTTGAGTTCCAAATTCTATAGCTCCCTCCCTCCCCTCTCCCCTCCCTGAGACAGTAAGCGATCTAATATAGGTTATACATATGCAATCATGTAAAACGTATTTCCATATTAATCATTTTATGGAAGAAAACTCAAACCAAAAAAAATGAAAGAAGGAAAGAAAGTTAAAAAAAAGCATGTTTTGATGGCATTCAGACTCCAGCATTCTTTCTCTGGATGTGGGAAGCATTTTTCATCATGGGTTCTTTGAGATTGTCTTGAATCATCATATTGTTGACAATAACTAAGTCATTCACAGTTGATAAGCACACGATGTTGCTGTTACTGTGTTCGATGTTCTCCCGGTTCTGCTTACTTCGATTTACTTCAGTTCATGGAAGTCTTTGCAGGTTTTTCTGGAAGCACCCTGCTCGTCATTTCTTACAACACAGTACTATTCCATCACAATCATACACCACAGCCTGTTCAGCCATTCCCCAACTGATGGGCTTCCCCTCAACTTCCGGTTCTTGGCCACCACAAAAAGACCTGCTAGAAATATTTGTGGACATGTGGGTCCTTTTCCCTTTTCTTCAATCTCTTTGGGACACAGACCTAGCAGTGGTATTGTTAGCATTCAGACCTTAAGGGATCAGGCTGGAGGCTGACCCATTCTTCTCCCTCCCATGCCCCAAAACTTTATTGTATTGCTAAGTCTCTTTCTGTTTTTGGTCCCCTCTTTAGCTGGAGACAGAAATCCAGCGTGTTTCGGAGGCCTATGAAAACCTAGTGAAGACCTCTTCCAAGCGGGAGACCCTGGAGAAGGCCATGAGAAACAAACTCGAGGGGGAGATCCGCAGACTCCATGACTTTAACCGGGACCTTCGAGGTGAGGTCCTCTGCAGGCTAGGCAGCAGTTGGTCATCAGGGCACTGGAGAATTTGAGGAAAGAGCTGAAGAATGGGATATGGACAGTTGAAATATGGGCCCTCTGGTGGTGGTAGTCAATTCTAGGGCAAGTCTGGGGCTGAGATCTGAGAAATTAGTTAGATTCATGCTTGATGAATAGAGGACTTCAGAACCATCAAGTCCCTCCCCCTAATTTACAGAGGAAGAGGCCCAGAGAGGGACAGAGACTTACCCAGGGTCACACAAGTAGGATTGCAATCTGGGGTTCATGACTCCAAATGCAGAATTCTTTCTGCTGCACTCCCTTGTCTTTCCGGCTGGGCAAAGACCTGCCCAAATAGCCAGCCCTGAGTAATGACCCGGAAGAGCACACTCTGCTCCCAGGGTAGCCCCAACAAGAACAAGAAAGCAGTTTCTAGCCAGGGTCCCTGCTCCCTCCCTCTTGTCTACCCAGAGTGTGTGTATGTGCACATGTGTGGGTACATGTGTATGTGTCTGAGACGAAGACGGGGGAGGGGAGAGAGGAAGAGAAAGGGGGGAGGGAGGGAGAGACAGACAGACTGACATGGTGGGGAGGGGACAGCACAACCCTCCTGATGAGCACAGGCAGCTCCCCTTGGACAACCCCTGGTCTTTTTTTCTCTCTTCGGTGAAAGAATGGGGAATTTGCCATCTACCACAAAGCTGGGGAGGGCGGTGCCTACCTTGGGAGTTGGCACACCTCTGGGTAGCCACTCTCCCTAGTCTGCCCCAATGTGCCCCTTTGCCCATCAGGGCTGACAGGAAGGGCTTAGCCCTAGGGAAGTCTAGTAGACCCTCTCTGCTTTCACCTCTAACTTAAAAGCCAGGGTTCTTTAGAATCCTATCTTCCTGAAAACTAAGTACCTTAGGCAAGTCAACATGAGAGTGGATTGAGGATCCTGGGATTATCTGAGCCCAAGAAGAGGCAATGTAGGGAAGCCACAGCAGCTGTTCTCGAGCATTAAAGATCTGCCCCAGAGGTGGGACAGGGGCCACTTCACTGTGAGCCAGACAGGCCAAGTACCCACTGGGCAGTTCAGCCTCAAGGCCATAGGCTTGAAGGGAACATCTGAGTCCTCCAGCCAAGCCCCCTCATTTAACCAAGGCCCAGGTTGCATACCTGACATCACACAGCCACGCTACCTTTCAACTCTGAAGTTCAGTGCTCCTGCCTCTGCTTCCCTCTCTGGCTTATTTCCTTCTCTGTAACATGAGGGTGATCTCGAATGATCTCGAAGCCTTTTTCATGGACTCACAGGCTCAGAGCTGGAAGGGAGCTCAGAGGCCACCAAGGCCAAGCTCCCTCATTTTACAGAGGAGGAAAGTGATGCTGGGAAAGGCCAAGGGTCAACATTTATTAAGTGCCCACTATGTGCCAGGCACTGTGCTAAGTACCTTTACGGTGAGTGGCAAAGTAGCCATTAGAACCTTGGTCTCCTAACTCCCTTCCCATGGCACTCACCTGCTTTAATCACAAGGAGGCCCAGCTTTGACAAGGACCTTAGAAGGCATCTAGTGCCAATCATGGCTTCAGCCCCTGACAGTGTCCCTAACGAATGGCCTTCGGTCCTCCAAAAGCCACCCTTGTAGGTGAACCCACACAGGGCCTGCATCCCTAGCCAGCCCAGATCACATTGGATTGTTCTCATTGTCAGCAAGTTTGTCCTTCAATGGAGATTGAATTTGGCTCCCCACACCTTCCCCCTGCTGTTGCTGGTTCTGCCCCCTAGGGCCAAGCTGAACAAGCTGCTGCCAGTTCCAACATTCCAAAGGCTCTGGGCTGCCCTGGGGATGAGCTTCCTGAGGCCCCTCCTCTTAGGTCATAGAAGCTAGGGACCCAACTGGCGCTTGGTTGTTTTTACAACATGGAGGAGGAGGCGGCCTCATGTGGCTTTCCCCCTCTCCCTCCCTGGTGGGCCAACTTCCTCTGGGGGTTCAGGTTTGGGGTCATATATTTCTAGTCCCCCATTCCTGAGTTTGGCAAGAAGGAACAAACTTATCTCGGTCAGGGTCTGTGTCTAAGGGGTAAGAAGCATATGTGGTCGGAAGCCTGTGTGCTGGTCCCTGCTGAGTGACCCTCTCCAATCCCACAGAGCGAATGGAGACAGCCAACAAGCAGCTTGCTGAGAAGGAGCATGAGGGCTCTGAGGACACCCGGAAGACCATCTCCCAGCTCTTTGCACAAAGTGAGTGGGCGAGCGGGCCCCTGGTGCCGGGGACTGAGTCTCCAAAGTGGCCTGAAAACAGATTGGCCCAACCACCTTGGTGTGACCAACCATCAGAAGAGCCATGTGGGCTAGAGGGTCTAGAGCTCTGGTGGGAAGTGGGGGGTGGCAGGGGAGACTTTTAGGACGAGGCTCCTGCCCCCCCATTGGTTCTGATGAAGTGGGGGTCCCTGAGCAGGACTCTCAGTCACAAGGGCCCATGAGCTGTCTAGGTGATGGAGGCAGGCCCTGCTGTGGCCAGAGTTGGCCTGTGGTTGGGGAGGGAGGAGCTGGGCCTGCCTCCTAATAGCCTTTCATTGTCTCTGAAATGCCCTTTGGTTGGTAACAGGGAATTCACCCTCCTCTTATGAGTCCATAATGGGCTCCACCCAGCCATACAAGGCTTAATTCCTTCCAATTGCCTTAATCACATGGGGGGAGGTGCAAAAGAGCCACCCAGTGTGGCCCTGACTTCTCCCCTCTCTGTAGATGCACCTGAAGGTGCCCACTGGGGCTTGGGCCTCAAAAGCCACCCTAAGCCTTGCCTTCTGGGGTTTGGCTCTGGCTGCCCTGGGTTTCTTCTCGAGCTGCTGTTGTGCCCTGGTTTCAAAGCTGGGATCCTCCACCCTCCCCCCCCCCACCTCTTCCCGGAGTCCTGTTCCTTTGTCGGTAATTTTACTGAAAGGAATGCAGTTTGTCTGGTGTCATCGGGCAGGAGGTTGCTCTCACTGTCTCCTGGCTCACTGTCCAGGCTGGCTTCCTGATGGAGACCAAAGTCTCTCCTCCACCAGGGATGAGGATGTTGCAGGTTTGTGAAGCCAGCTTTGTTGGCTGGATCAAAAGGTTGGAGCAAAGGGCATGGGGGCAGTGTCGAGCCCTTCAGTATTTCTGCCTTGATGTGTCTCCAGATATGAAAAACAAGTTTGTTGGCAAGGTGTGTTTGACTCCTTTACAAATAGGCTCAGCTGAGTTTGTGTCTCCTGGGCCCTACAATTGTAGGATGAAAAATAAGGGGCCTGTGGGATCTTAGCTTGACTCTGTTGGCAGGTGGGTGGTTCTGGCCCCCCTCCGTTTGCCGGAGTTGTGAAACATGGAGAAGAGAATTTGTCAACCAAGGGGAGCGAGGCCTCCATGGATAGTGACTTTGGAGTTGGACTTCCTCCACAAGTCACTACCTATGCTATGTGCCCCTAGACAAGTTACTTACTCTCCAGCCTCAGTTTCCTCATCTGCAAAATGAAAGACATTGAAGGTTCCTTCTAGCTCTGTGAGGTTAACAGGGCAAGAATTACCTTTGTTTTGAGGTGAGGGCAACTGAGGCCCAGAGAGAGGGCAAGCCTGGCCACATGTAGCCTGTTACCCTAGCCTGACACAGCAAGTCAGAACAGAGCCCAGGGCCCCTGATTCTTTGCCCAGTGTTCTTTCTACCAGCCCCATCCTGCCCCAGAGCTAAACCCGAGGTAAACATGGGGCTGCCTCCTTGTAAGAAGGAGGAATTGGGGAAGGGAATTGGTTTGTGAAGGCTCATCATAGAATGTAGGAGAGCTTGGGGGGTGGGGGTAGGGGGATGGCAGGGTAGACAGAGCACTAGCCAACCTAGGGCGCTGGGTGTGAGAGAAGGGCCCAGTCAGACCTGGGCATGCACACATACAGATGGGGCCCAAGAATAAAGGCAATAAGCAAGAGGCTGGGAGAGCACCCTTTTTCTGGACACTGTATATTCTCCTCTGGAAAACCAGTGGGCTCTGGCTTCTCTCCCTGGACAGGGCTGTATGGAAGTAGATGGGCATCCCAGCCCTCTGTCAGGAGCAGCCAAGGATGCCTGGGTGGTCTTGCCTTTCTGCCCATGCTGCCTTGAGCCAGTAGTTTGGGCCCTCCAGGAGGACAGGACAAGGCTGTGGTGCTCATTAAGCCCTCACAGGATGCTGAGCACCCAAGCAAAGGGCCCTCCTTGCCAGCCTGAACTTGACAGGGGCCTGAATCCAAAGAGCTGAGCTCAGACCTCAAGTTAGACAACGGCCCGCTTCCCACCTGTTCACACCAGGTTTTTATTAACCTGCTTGGAAAAGGTCTTAGGACTCTAATAGCTCGTGTCTCCAGAAGAATTTTCCACCCTGGACAGGGCGTGTGTGTGTGTGTGTGTGTGTGTGTGTGTGTGTGTGTGTGTGCATTCGCACTTGACCCACAAATGAGCTCAGAAAACAGACTTGTAAATGATCATGGAGCCACCTACCTAACATGGTCACTTCAAGATAGGGCCCAGGAGCTAAATTGGGAGATAGGCTGGCCAAGACTAGGCTGCTGTCATTGGCCCCTGGGGCAGGTGGGCAGGCTGGGGCGGGGGAGGGGGAGGATTCGTGTTCAAAGGGTGGCAACGTATTGCCAAGTAGGGACTGACTTGGTTTTTCCTTCTCATTTTTAATCAGTTTCCTAGAGGAGATTTGGAATATCGGTTCAATCATTCAAATGTGGGTTGCGACTGTTTTCATTTAACTAAATGAAATGCAGACCAGATGATGTCAAACCCTTTCAAGCATCATTCCTTTGGATAGCTCGATTTTCTCCAAGACTTTTTGCTTCTCCTTGGGCCCTTGGGCCCGAGGCAGGGAACCCTCCCTTGACACGGGTTTTTTCCTCCTCTACTGTCCTAGTTTGGGGAGTAAGTGGGAGAAAGAATTCACCCAGCAGATATTAAGGTATCTGCTGTCTAGGTGCTCCCACATGGGAGTCCTGGCACCCTCTCCCCAGCTCCTACCCCCAGCTCGGTCCATTGGGAGCTGGCACATGGAGCCTTAGGCCACAGAAAATGAGAGAAGGCATTGGGCACACAAGCTAGAAATGTCTGTTTGTTTGTTTTTCAGTCTCGATTCTGCCTGGGGGAGCTCATGTTTCTCTAGCCTGTTCAGCCTGGTTAGGGGATAAGAGAGGAGGGGAGGCTGTAATGGGTTTCTCTAGCCCTGCTCTCAGAAGGCAGGAGGGTACCTTCTAATTTTGCTACCAGGCCTTTGAAAGATGAATGCATTCCCAGGGGAGAAACAGATGCAGAGATTGGGGGGCGGAGAGAAGGGGCAGGCAGTCAGGCCCAGCAACATCTGGTCTCCAGGGAAAACCTAATTTCAGCCTTGCTCACAGCTCAGAAATAATGTTCCAGTTGAAAGGGCGGGATTGGGGGTTCAAGTACATTTTATTGGGTATCATATTTACTGGTCTATTAGATGTAACAGCTCGGGGGGGTGTGACCTCTTTTGGCTCGCTGCCTCTTCTCCTGTGAGTTAAGGAAGTGAGACGCAAGGGCCGTAAGCCACCTTCTCTACCTCTCAGTGCTCTGCCTCCAATCTCTCCAGCTGCCTTTAGTCTTTTATGGCCCAGGGCAGAGCTATTGACAGAGCAGTAGCCTATATTTCTATAGGCCCTTAAGGTTTGCAAAGTGTCTGATCTCTCTGAGGCCTCATGACCCTGTGAAGTTGGCAGAGCTTTTCCACAATGAGGAAACTCAGACCTGGAGAGGGAAGTATCTGGGCCAGGCCCTCACAGCTAGGCTCAGGGCCCTATTCCAGCCAACTCTCTCCAGTTTGGTGTCATGTGGTATCCCAGCAGAAACAATGGCCACAAGAGCCAGTTGTATGAGTTTGGTCAGGCAAGAAGTTGGGTCTGACTCAAGGTGGTGGTGGTAGTGGTGGTGACCCTCTCTTGTCCTGCCAGATAAAGAGACCCAGCGGGAGAAGGAGAAACTGGAGATGGAGTTGACAGCCGTGCGCTCTACTAATGAGGACCAGCGGCGCCATATTGAAATCCGGGACCAGGCCCTGAACAATGCCCAGGCCAAGGTGGTGAAGCTGGAGGATGAGGTACAGTTTGGTTTGGGGGGCAGAAAGAGACAGTGAACTCTATCTCCCATGTCCATGGGTCTTAGGGCCTGGCCACCTCCCAAGAGGATGGTACCATTGGGTGTGCAACTTCTGAGGGACATCAGAGTACATGTGGACCTTGCCCTTCGGCTGGGGATACAAGATGTACATGCACAGAATATCTTGAAAAGAACCCACGGTGTCCTCTGGCCATGTGCCAGTCCTGGTTAAAGCATCTATTAAGCTCTGTGCTAAGTGCTGGGGATCCAGATACCCAAAAACAAGACAGTCCCTGCCCTCAGAGACCTTCCATTCTGGTGGGGTAGTATGACCCAGAAAGAGCTGGTAAGGAGTTAGGGTTCACACATGGTAGCATGGTGTGGACTGGAGCCGGAAGTGAAGTGGAGATAAGGCAAAAGGCCACCTATCAGAGCCAGAGGACACAGGGGCAGAGTCCACATTGCCTGTGGGGAGGAGGTAGAGATGATGGGCCAAGTAGAGAAAGCATGGCGTTGAGTGAGTCTGGAAGTGTTATAGCGGCCAGGACCCTGGCAAACTAAGGCCAAAGGTCAGAATAGTTCATGTCTGCCCATCCTCCTAGTGGTTTGGTTTGAGCCTGCAGGTTAGGGCTAGATGGTACCAAAGGGCTTATCCCTGCCAGTGGGCTTACCCTCTGGTCCACATGGCTAGAAATTCAAGGTGTGCAGGGAAGATTATGCTTTCCCTTTTGAGTTGGGGAAGGAGGCAGGGTCTAGTGCTGGCAGCTGCTCCAGCAGCCCTGATGAACTGACCCAGACAGATGGGGTTAGAGGTGGGGGTGATTGGTGGTAGGGCTTCAAGGGACTTGACAGGGGAAGTTGGTAGGAGGGAAGGCCGGACAGTGTTGCTTTGTAGAGAGGTTGTATGTGTTTGGAATTCTTGTCTGACCCAGGGTCCTGCCCAGGGTTTGGACTTGACTGAGGCATCTATGTATATGATACTTGGGACCCGAATCCCCCAGCACAGGTAGTGGAAGACAAAACAGAGACACCCTTAACACACTGATGGGCCTGCAGGGAGATGGGTCTTTCGTGTCCTCGCTCCACATTGTCTTCTGGGATTGCTCTCTTCCTCGGTCTCTTCTTCCCCTCCCCTTTTACTGCCCCAAAGGAAAAAAGAAGGGAGTTCAGCCTCAGGCATGGGGAGAGTCCCAAAGAGGACTGTGCAAATGGCCAAAGAACCAGGGCTAGACAAGGGAAGCATCTGTATGCCCACTGGTTTGGCTTCAGTGAAAGAATCTTGTGCAATCATTTCTTTGTTCCTGGCTTCAGCCTGGCCAGGGTTGTAGCATGCTTCCAGTTTCTGAGGGCCTTCCCAGGAGATGGCCATGTTCTCAGAGTAATCACTTACGTGAGGGGGCCTCAAGATGTCAAGGCGATGGACTTCCACTGTGTGAGCCAGGAGGGACCTTTGAGAGTTCCACAAAATGAGGACTAGATGGAGGCCCAGAGAGGGGAGGGAGGAGACCTTTCCAAGGTCCTACAGTGAGGCTTCGAATGAAGTCTCCTGGCACCCTTCCCAGGACCCCTGCCACTCATACTGGCTGAATGATGCTAGCCAGTGACTACCAGCTGCAGGAATTGGCTTAGGATGGCTTTGCTCGGCAGGACCTCTGGTCTCTGTAATTGTCCAGAAGTTTCAAGTTTCTGTTGTAAAAGGGGGTGGAGTTGACAAGGCTAGCTTTTTGGCTGGGAGAGTCTGCCCAGGGCCTGAGGGGGTTATGGGGTGTGTGTGTGTGTGTGTGTGTGTGTGTGTTTTACATCCTGTCTTTGCTTTACTTCCTACTCAGCAAAATCTCAGAGGCCCCATAATTTCTTCCAGATTCTTAGGCCTGATGACCGCTAGCATATGTACAGCCTTGAAACCACAGCTTAGTGAAATTCAACTGGCCTCCTTCTCTCGGTGTCCCCTACCCCCCACAGCAGCAAATGAGACCTGGGCCTGCTCCTGGCTGGTGCCCGCCTGGTCTCCTTTCTATGGTGTAAGGGAAGCAACCCCTGCCTCATGTACCCCGGTGCTTACATGTCCTGGAACCTCACACATCCCGCTGCTGTTGCATACTAACCCTCATTCCAAGCTTCTGTTTGGGTCCAGTGTCCTTTGGCCTGAGTGGATCTAGCAGAGTCCTTGCTGCATTAACAGCCCTGGCTTTTTGGGGGTGCTGGGTGCTGGCCTGCCATGGTACTGCTCTGGCCTTTTCCTATTTGGGTAGAGGACTTTTGTAGGGTGAGAGCTAAAGGTGAGGAGACCCTTCCCCACCCCATAAGCCCTCGGAAGTCTGACCATGATCCAGCCTGGGGTTTTGGGAATGATGTGACACACATAAAGGGGAGGGTAGGAGAAACCAAGTTTGCAAGGCTGACAGATTGTGGAGAGTTTGGAATGAATCCCAGGCCAAGGACTTTGCATTTTACCCTCTATACAATAGGGAGCCACTGAAGGCTGTATCTGATCAGATGAGAGTGGTGGGGCAGTGGGTGGGGGAGGGACTGTGGTGAGACCTTTTGGGGAGGGTTCCACCCACAATGAGTGTGAAGTGGAAGATGAACCAGTAAAGGAACATCCAGACAGATCAGAGAGTTGAGAGAGAGCACTGTCATAGCAGTCCAGTGGGGAGAGGATCCAGCAGTGGCCTGGATTCTAGAAATTCTCAGGAGGAGGACTTAGGGCTTAGCCATGAAGATGCCATTGGCAGTGCCAACTGGAGAAAGCAGTGCCATTGGAGTGGGGGCCTCACAAGCCAGTCGTGTGGCTGGGGAGGAAAGAGGAGCTAGCTGAATAGTGAAGGGAAGGAGAGCACTGGGAGAACAGCCTGAGCAGAGAGCAAGGGCAGCAAGGAGGACAGTAAAGGATGGTGAGCCCTCAACCGCTTGGTTGGTAGGCATGAGGGGCCCAGTAGAGAAGGGACTGAAGACGAGGAAAGGGAAATGGTGGGCAGGACAGGCTTCCCGAGGGATGGGATGGAGGGCCCAAGGGGACAAGGAGGGGAGAACGGGGAGGGCCAGACAAGGGCCAGGGGAGCAAGCTCATGACCCACAAGTGACTGAACACATGAAGAATTCGCTGCAAACCTGAATGGACTATAGTGGTATCCTCTGTTTTTATTTCCTTTATTAGAATAGGGGCAGGGGCATCTGAGATGGAGGGGTGGCCCTTGTGGGTTGAGTAAAATGGGAAGAGAGCTTCTGTTCAACTTGGTTCATTTCACTGGGCTGGGCTGGGTGTTCGCTGCCTCCTCCTCCAGTGCTTCTTCATGACAGTCTAAGACCATCTACTCAGGTGGTTGTGTATGTGGGGGGTGGGGGGGAGTGATGAGCACAGGGCAAGGGAGTGCCTTACCAATGAAATCACATGGTCCTGCAGGATTGAGTTAAGGGCGAGACAAGGCCTCGGCTTGCTTGGATAGGAGTGAGGGACCTTGGGGTCTGGCCCAGTGATCTCAGCTTTGGTTTCGGACTGCCTTGCCTCTTTTTGGGGGTGAACCAGCAGGCATGGAGGAGGCTTTCTCACTTAAAAGCTCAGGCTGCCTTCTCTAAAGCCCCTTCCTTCTTCCTCAACCCACCAGGCTCCTCACTCTCTGTGTTTCAGGCAAAAGATTGGCATGGAGCCCTAGAAGGGGATGGTACCAGGGGCTGACACAGCCCTTCCAGAATCATTCTGTTGCCTCTCCCTGAGTCCAGTCCAGTGACTGTTGCCAGCCCTCCTCTGTGGATGCTTGCCTGGGGAGGAGGTAGCATAGTACTGTGGCTAAGACACATGGAGATTTTATCTGGGAGTCCTTGTCAGCCAGGCCTTGCCACTAGTGAGCAGCTTGTACCACGGATAGCTGGTGACTCCCGAGACTTGGCTTTGTCTCTTGGGTCACAGCAGTACAAACAAAGAGGACTAGGGGCTCATTGAGCCCCAGATTCAAGGAACTTGGTCTTCTGCAGCGGCCATGGCTCTCTCCTATCGAAATAGTCCCCCAGCCCCTTGAATCCCCTCCCAGCCCCCAGCCAACCTCGCAGCAGAGATTCAACAGATGCCTGGCATCTCTGCCCACAAGGCTCAGACTGCCCAGGCTTCTGGCTGGCTGCTGTCAAGAGGATCCAGAGACCAGCCGATGCTTGGGTAATTGTCGCTGGGATGGTGGGAAAAAAGGCCTTGGCAGGATCCAAGAGGGAGATGCTGCGGGTGGGCCTTTTGACTATGTGTGGAGTTCAACAGGAAAGGACAGAGCTGACTGTGGGAGGGCTGGCAGAGAGTGCCAGCTATTCCCATTAGCCAGATTCGGGCTGGCATGATAGCCAGGGAGAATATGGGCAGGGGGAGCTCCCTTAACCTTTTCTGAGCTGGTGCCTTTTGGGCTGTTGGGAGCTGGGAAAGGGGATTGAGTCGAGTTGACTTGAATTCGAGCTTGAATCTTCAGGTATTTAGGGGTTCCTTTCTTCACTGGCTGGACCCAAAGGGGCTCTCTCTACCGGCTACTCCACCCCCTGGTTGCTACTTGCTCTACCCTGTTTCTGTATCATTTCTTTTGAGCCTAGTTTGGAGGATGCATGATTTCCATGAGGGTGGGTGACTCCTACCATGACCAACTGCTTCCTTTCCCCAAAGAGGCCTTTGATAAGATGGAAAGAGACTCAGCTTCTTAAGCCTTGGCTCTGATAGCCAGTTGCTCTGTAATCTTGGGCAAATCTTCGCCCCAGCCAAGGCCTTCACTTTTCTCTCCAAAATGGATGGCTTGGATTGGTGATCTCTGAGGTCTCCTAGCAGGTCAGACATTACGTGATGCTTAGTCCATTGCCCTACCTGGACATCATTTTTGTCCTCTATAAAATGAAGAGAGGAGCTTAAGGTCAGGTCTGAGAGAGATCATATAAAGGAACTGGGGTTGTTTAGTCTGACAAAGAAAAGAGTTAGGGAGAATGGAGTAGTTGTGTGCAGTCTTCACAAGCTCTTACATGGAAGAGGATTGGCCTTGCCCTGCTTGGCCCTCAGGAGCAGAACTAGGAGCACCGACTAGCACCAACTAGGAGGGGAAGGAGAGACGGACTTTGGCTTGATGTTAACTCCTAATTGAAGTTAGTCATTTTTCCTCCTCCCAAATGCAGAAAGCAGTGGGTCCTCCCTTGCTAGTCCTCCATAAGCTGGATGCCTGTCTCTTCCAATATGGTGGAGTGGGGACCCCTGGTCAGGTATGCACTGGGTTGTACCTGATGCTCTCTAAATCCCCTCCCGGCTCTGATGGCCCATGCTTCTCACTTGCTGTGCTCTGTGCCCCCCCCCAATAATGATTTATGAGAGATCTTGTAAGAGGTTCTAGGTCTAGAGAGCTCTCAGTCCAATGACCAACTAGAATGACTTCAAAGAACCCTAGAGCTTTACAAGTTCAGATAAACAAAGCAGCCATTTTACGGGGATTGTGAGGTTGGCCTGAATATCTAGGTATGGTTTGGACTCTTTCGTGAGCCAGAACAACCAACCAGTTCCAGCTGCAGTTAGTTGTCTCTGACCTTAGGATTTCTCTTGTTTGCCTCTGATGCTGGCCTTGGAAAATCTGTTTAAAATCCCTAGATTGAGGGCTACCCCTGGACTCTTCACTGCTGCCTGGAAGCTCTTGGGTCCTTGGGTGGCCAGTTCCTCGAGGTGGTTGCTCCTCTGCTCCAGATTTCTTTCAGACTATGCCAGGACAGGAAAGGACAGGGCAGGACAGTGTCCTGGCAGTGGGCTCAGGCACTCTACTAATACCAGGATAGTGTTCCTGGGATTACTTAGGCAGAGCTCTTTTTTTGGAACCAGGGGCTAAATCAAACCCAACTGAAGTTGCAGAAGGCTCCTGAGAGACTGCATTCCCCAGGGGACTGAAGAGGGGCAGGGAGGCATCTGAGGGCTCCTTTGGGGACAGCTGAGAAATGGCTTTTGGGCATGGGGTTGGGGTGGCCATAAGGGAATAAGAGAAGGGAGGAAGACACAGCCTAGTGGCAAATGGCCCCAGAAGGACCACAGTGGAGTCTGTGTTCCCAAACACTGCCTTAGAGTATCCTTTCAACAATGTGGTGTGCTTGTTCCTCAGGGAAGACTGTGGTCTGAGTGTTTATCCAGACTGAGTTGGGAAAAGACTTTTCCTCCATGGCAGGTCATTGAACCCTCATCATGACCTCGGGAGGAGGGCTGGGCAGGTAGCCACAGCCCCCATTTGATAAACATGGAAACCACAGCACAGTAGTAGGGCATGACACCTTAAAGAAACTAACTGAAACATGCAAGCAGGGGCTCTGTGGCCTGGGAGAATTTTGCCCCATTTTGTGGCCGCTTCTGAATTATTCCCAGGCCATGAGAGATGTAGAAGAGACAACAAAAAGAAGCAAACCTTCTCCAGGCTTCATCTCCTTTGAGTGATGGAATCACTCTCTGAGGTGTTACTCCCATCTGGCCCAGGAAGAAACTGGAGCTCAGGTTAACGTACTTGCCCAAGGACACACAGTTAGCAAGGGTCTGAGTGGGATTTGAACCAAGGCTCTCTCTGCTTCGCCAGCCTGGTGAGCAGGATCTTAGGATCCAGATCAGGGGTTCTATAATTTTTTTTAATTTGACAACCATATTCCAACATAATTGATTTCCTTTGTATTTGATTGTATCTGTTTAAAAACCTGATTCTGAGCAGGAGTCCCTAGGTTTCACCAGGCTGACTACCAAAGGGATTCATGGCACCACCCTGGCCTCAAGCTAGAAGAGATCTCAGAACCCCTTAGGCCAGCCCATCACTCTCCACAGAGCTTAACTGAGGGTCCAGCCAGAGGAAGGTCTTCCTCAAGGGCGTGTGTTAGGCAGGAGCAGAGCTGGACAGCTGAGGTGAAATCCCACAGCAACGGCTTCCAAGACCCCATGCTTAGCTCACAGACAAGCAAACAGACCCAGAAGGTCAACTAGGAAGTTCCTTTATTCTCTAGGTGATAAAAAGAGAAGCAGAATTTCAGGAGGGGATAGGATTGAGTGCACTCCCCCCAAACAGTACATACATGCACATGCATATGTACACACATGCGTATGCATGCACACACACATACAACACACATGTGTACACATGTACACACACACATAGACACAACACACACGTGCATGTGTTCTCACACACATACGCACACACACACACAAAGTTTGAAAGGCACTCGCAGTTGTTAAATGGAGAGAAGAGATTCCACCACGGATTCATTTGCAGGGATCAAATTTTCCTGACTCAGAAGGGAGCCTATTCTGCTGATTTCAGCCTAGCAGTGGGGAGATGTATTGACTAGTGTGACTGTATGACTAGCCATGTGCTGGGCCTCCTCTTGCCTTCTCCATCCAGCCCCAGCCCCAACCCTAGCTTTGGAAGCACTCTGCCCTGTGCCAGCAGAGTGGCAGCTTCCCTCGGATCCTAGATGGAGCATGGGAATGGCCTTTGGAGTCACAGAGTTCATCCACCCCAGAAAAGTTAAGTGAGTTGCCCGAAGAAGTTTCCTTATCTGTAAAACAGGGTTAATCACACCTACTTCATAGGGTTGTCCCAGGACTCAAAGAAGTATGGAAAAAGTTTGTCAAAAATGCTATATAAGCATCAGTTATTACCTCTGATTTTTTCAGCTAGTTGGCATTCATGTGCTGAGCTTTGAAGGCAGACAGGTGGAAAGGGCATGCTGATTCTGAGGACCTGGGTTCAGATCCTGCCTATGATGTTTGCTTCAGGTGTGGCCTTGGGCAAATGGTTCGCCCCTTGAGTGTAAAATGAGGAGGTTGGACCAGCTGCCCTCTGAGGGCCCCTCCAGCTTCAGATTGGGGATCAGGTGCTGATGGTGGGAGAGCTGCTGGCTCTGGGGGCCCACCCCTGGGGAGGTGTGGCATTCGCAGTCCATATGGGAACCACTCTGGTCAACAAATATTGACTTAACAACATTGTAAGTCAAGGGGGATGTGGGTGTGGAAACGTGTAGCCCAGGCCCACTGAAGCAGATGGGGGATTGATTTGGGGGGTGAGGATAATGTTGGCCAAGGCCAGACTATGGAGAGCCTTGAGTGGCCAGCTGAGGAATTTGGACTTTATCCTGTATACAACAGGAAGTGGTTGAAGGTTGCTGACAGGACGAAAGGGAGACTTTGGGAAGATTACCTTGGCCTTCTGTACAGGGGAGGCTGGAAACAGGGAGGCCAGCTAGGAGGCCTGAATCATTGTGTTTGAGCAAAAAGAGAGGGACAGATGGAAGGTTGGCTGCAGAGGAAGAATGAGCGGGACTTGTGGTTAGATTGGGAACAAGAGGCAGAACTAGATCTAAGGCTGCTTGAAAGCAGAGTGGGCAGAAATCAGAGAGTCACGAGTGGGCCTGGGGGCTCATGGTGAAAGGTTGGAGGTTCTGTCCAAGGGCTGTGTGCATCGGAGCCAGGAAGAGAAGCTGGAAGCTAGAGAGAGAGATTTGGGAGGCACGCTCATCCTGTGGGAGTGAGCAGAGAGAGAAGGGGGCCAAGGACAGAGGCCTGAGGTCCTAGGGACGGAGCTGGGGCAGGAGGAAACAGAAGAGGTTGAGGGCAGGAGAAGGCAATGGTGTGCAAGCCAAAGGAAGGGACAGAGTTTCCAGGACAGCGGGGATCCACAGTGTCAAAGGGAGCAAGTAGATTAAAGAGGGACAAAATGCCATTGGACTGATTGAGTGTGCCCAGAGATCAGTTTCAGTGGAGCAGTGGGGGCAGGAGCCAGACGGCAGGGGGCTCAGGAGAGAACTGGGGGGAGGAGCCAGATAGCAGGGGGCTCAGGAGAGAGCTAGGGGAGGGGAGGCATGGGGGGACAGGAGCCAGATAGCAGGGAGCTCAGGAGAGAAATTGGGGGAGACAGATAGTAGGGGGCTCAGGAGACAACTGGGGGGAGGAGCCAGATAGCAGGAGGCTCAGGAGAGAGCTAGGGGAGGGGAGGCATGGGGGGACAGGAGCCAGACAGCAGGGGGCTCAGGAGAGAGCTGGGGGGGGGAGGCATGAGGGGGACAGGAGCCAGATAGGGGGCTCAGGAGAGAGCTGGGGGAGAGGAGGCATGGGGGGACAGGAGCCAGACAGCAGGGGGCTCAGGAGAGAGCTGGGGGGGAGGCATGAGGGGGACAGGAGCCAGATAGGGGGCTCAGGAGAGAGCTGGGGGAGAGGAGGCATGGGGGGGACAGGAGCCAGACAGCATGGTAGAGGGGGCTTAGGAGAGAGCTGGGAGTGCAACAGGGGGGAAGGTTAAGGGAGGGGTACAGAACTGAGTGTTGTGGGGCTGGGGGTTGATTTGGTTGTTTTTTTTTTAAAGATAGGAGAAGCTTTTGCATCTCTGAAGGTAGAGGGAGGGAAGAGTGGGGAAGGAATGTGGATTTAAAGGTACAATAGACAGAAGCTGCCAGAGGGGGCACAATCCTAAGGACAGCAGCAAGATGAAGGCAAGAGGTCAGGGTGGAGGGGACGGTGTGAAAAATAAGAAATAGAGTCCATTGAGATTTGTGTGAAGAGGAAGATGGGAGAAGAGGCACCCCATGTGTCTGTCTGTCTCTCTCTCTCTCTCTCTCTCTCTCTCTCTCTCTCTCTCTCTCTCTGTCACACACACACACACACACACACACACACACACACAGAGATAGGGACTGGGCCTGTGTTTGCCTTGGTGGCCTTGAGGAAACTCTCACCAGACTTGGCCTCTGCCACTTCTAGTCTTAGAGAGAGTTGCCCAGAGCTATAGTATCAAATGCCAGTGGCCACATATTGACTTAGAAAACCACAAATTAAGATTATCTATGCTGTAGTATATGTTTGTTTATTTTGTTAAACATTTCAGGGCCTGAGTTTGACTTGATGATGCCTTTGTCCTCGAGGACCAAAGGGTAGAGTGGCCTGTGCCAGTATGTCAGAAGCAGGGCTTAGCCTGGGCTTTCTGTCCGCTATATCCTTATGGCGGAGTCCCTATGGGAATGCTGGGAGGTGCTAGGGAGTTAGCATGTCAAGGATGGGGCTAGGGTAGAATATAGTTGTGCATCTGGAAGGGGGCTTTGAGATCATATGGTTCAACCTCCTGAACCCCAAAGAGGGGAATGGCCTTAGGATCATGGAGAGTCCCAGGCAGAAGGGAACTTCCAGATCATGTGGCTAAGCTCCAGCCTAGCTTTCCCAGATTTCCCATCACCCCCCCCTCCATTCCCACTGTTATCTCCTACACAGCATTCCGGCTCTCACCTTTTTGTCTTTGTATAGACTAGCCCCCCCTCCCTAAAATGCTCTGCTTCCTTGCCCGCAGTCCTTGAAATCTTGGTTTCTTCCAAGTTCTACTCAGTTATCTCGTCTTAGGTGAGACCTTTCCTGATCCACCCCCAAATTCTTGCACATTTATTTTGGCTATAGATTACACTTATCTCTTTATAATCCATGTGCTTGGACAGAATCTAGTCCAGCCCCCTGATTTTCCAGAGCAAACTGAAGTCTGGCCCAGGCCACAGATTGGTCCCAAGTCATCATAGAAGCTCAGCTAGAACCCAGGGCCCTTCTAGGAGGCTCCCTCTCGTTGTGCACAAGTAGATAGAACATGGGGGCTCAGAGAACATGTGCAGTCCTTTGGCCATGAGAGAACCCTTCCAGTTCTAGACTAAACCTCCGCATCTCCTCCCCATCCTCCTCCTAAAAGAGGAAGCTCCCTGAGGACAGGCTGTTTCTCCTGTTCTTGCATGCCCAGCACCTAGCACTGGGCTTGTCCAGAGCAGGGGCTTAACCAGCCTGATTCTCCAATGGCCCCATCTTCAAGCCCTTCCCTCAGAGTGGGTGGACTCGCTTTAAAATGGCCACAGTCCTCCACATGGGACCTGACCAGGGCCTGGCCAGAGGGATGGCTGCCTGCCTAGCTCCTCCTGCTCTGCCCCTCTTGTTACAGCCCAAGCCCTCATTAAGGAGCGCTTTGGGCTACCCCTCATGGAGCTTACAGTCTGGGCAAACCTCCCCCGAGGTCTTTCGCTGCTCTTCCTTCCCAGAGGGTGGGAGGCCTGGCCAATGTAGCCAACTGACTGCCTCTTTCAGGGGCCACTTTTGTCCAAGAGCTTCTGATTTTATTTTTCCAACAAAGACGCAGAATGGAGAAATCTCAGTGGCCATGGGCTACTGCTTTTTCCATTTTAAATCTGAATTGCCATCTTTTTTGCACGTGGATGCTAGACCTGGGTGCTGGCTGCATTCAATTGCTTTAAGTATAAACTCTCGGCTAAAATCCCATGTTCTACAGGAAGCCCCTCCCAGCGCCTCTTAATTTTAGTGCCTTCCTCCTGGTAATGATTTCATATTTATCCAGTAGTTAGAGAGCGTGTTTGTAAACATTTCTCTGCTTCTTGTCTCACCCATTAGACTATAAGCTCCTGGAGGAAAGGGGCTGTCTTTTGTCTCTCTTTATATCCCCAGCATTTAGCACAGTGACTGGCACATAGTAGGTGATTACTAAGTGTTTATTGCCTGACTAACTGCTGTAAGCCTTTGGGGCCAAGGGTTAGGATTCTCTGGATGGATGTGGCACCTCTTCCTTAGCAATAGGTCAGTCTCTGAGCATTTCATAAGGACCAGGGAGAAAATGGAGACCTCCCCCCCACTCCCACCACACTAGCAATGGTTCAGTGCATTGGCATTCTCCAAATACCTGTAGGCCTGCAACTACAGTTACAGAATGTCCTTGGTCCCTGATGGTGAGTGTGTTTTGACTTTGTGACCTTGGACAAAGCCCTTCTTCTCTCTGGCCCTCAGTTTCCCCCTCTGTTAAATGAGGGGGTTGGGCAACATGACCTCTGAGGGCCCTTCCACTTGATCAAACAGAACCTCTGTTTATGGAAGGAGAGGGGAGGGGGTACCTAGTGTGTGTTGTTATCAGGAAACTTCCTAGAAAGAATGAACATTGTTGTGAAATAGCTGGACTGGGAAATAGTTGGATTTAACCAGGGCCCCAGTGACAGGGCCTAGTCCTCGTGCCAAGGAGAGGCCTCACCAGTCCTTCTGAGCCCTGCGTCTGGTACAGAAACCTCCATGTCCTGGAGGAAGGTGGTCAGTAAGTTCTTGGTGAGGTGTTGGGTGAGCCAACCCCACAGTCAGGCCATCTGCCTGGATTCCTTGTAGTTCCACACCTGCGCCGGTCACCATTCAGGAGTTAGCTCGTGCCCAGTTTCCACTGTCAGAAAGTAAGGCTTTCATTGGCTTTTTGGCTGGCCCTTCCTTTTTAACCTTGTTTTCTTCTTTTTGGACTCATTTGCATCTAAGCAGGATGGCGCCTGGCTTCTTAGCATCCCCTGAGAGGCCTGGGGGGAAGGTGTGCATTAGGAAGGGGTTGGCAGGCTTTTTGGTGAGGACGGAGGACCTGAGGGGAGGCCCACAGGTCTATTTAAATAAAAGTTTGGCTGATTTAAATTATTGCTCTCAGTTCCCAACGACTTCCCTTCACTGAATGCTCCCTCACAATAAAGATATGCAATTAGAAAAGATCAATCCGTTGGCCATGTCTGAAAATGTCTGCCTTATCCCTTACCTGTAGTCCACCACCTCTGTCTGCATGCTTCATGTCAGGACTTTGGAATGAGAATCCCCCTGTCCTCCAAGTCTCGTGGTAGGTGAGGGGCTCCGAGCCTTCTTGGCCTCCTTGTGCCGCAAACCTGGGACTCCTCAGTTCATCCCTGCCAACGCCTTTGGCTTTGTTGCTCCCAGGGGCTGCTCAGTTTCCACCTCTAGAAAGAGCAAGAATCTAGCCTGATTCAGTTGGGCCCTAGATCCGAGATTTTATTTTGTACCTTCTGAGAACTTTTTGAAGGTCTCAGGACAAAAGAGAGCAGATCACTGTCCAGCTCTGAATGCTCCTTCTGTGACAATAGCAGGTTAACTTGAGAGAAGCCAGACGGTGTGCCAGGGAGCCCAGTTGTTGGCCTCAGCCAGCCTCCTGGGCCTGCAGCCTCAGCTAGGCCTCTCATCTACTCAGGAGGAGGTCAGAAAGGCCCTGGGAGTAACTGAGTTTACCTTCCCCTCTGGTTTTGAGATCTTCCATGCAAGGAACTCCCCCCAACCCCCTGCAGCTTCTCAGCGTCTCTTTGTGTCAAATGGAGGAAGCCCTGTGGCTGGGGCATCTGAAACAGGAACATCCTCTTCCAGAATGCCCAGTCTGGCTAGGCTGCCAGTTAGGCCTGCACCTGGGAAACCCCAGCATAGTGTGGGCTGAAGTGATTGGAGACCTGGGTTTGACCCTGGCTCTGATGCTTCTTAATCTCTGTGATGGTGGGCAAGTCATTCACCTTCCCAAGCACAAATCTTCTGTACAACAGCTGGTTAACTTTCTCAGGGTTGCTGTGATGAGAGCACCTTGGAAACCTTAAAAAGAAAAGACGAGGGAAATTAGGAGAGAGAGAGAGAGAGAGAGAGAGAGAGAGAGAGAGAGAGAGAGAGAGAGTGTGTGTGTGTGTGTGTGTGCATGCGCATGTGTCTGTGCATGCGTATGTGTGTGCAAGAGAGTGTGAGAGGGAGGGAGAAACAGAGGGAGAGAGGAGACGTGTATGTGTATGTGAGAGAGATGGAAAATGTGGGAGTTAGCAGAGTATAGACTCAAGAAAGAGGCCTAAATGGGGATGAACAAGGGGTGAAAGAGCACTGCTTTCTGGGAATGCGCTAAGGGGAGAGATACCCAACGTAGAGGCCATCAAACTCTTGACCCAAGAACTCTCTGGAAGCTAAAGGGAACACAGCTGCCTCTTGTCCTGGGATTTGCTGAATTCATAGGATCGTGGATTTGGGGGTTGTCAGGGCCCTTGGGGGCTGTTGCAGCCAGCCCTTCCTCTTATAGACTAGGAAGTGGGCTCAGGCACAGAAAGGGACCGTGACTCTCTGGGGGCCTGGCTTCTGCCCCCCTTCCCTTCGAGTTTTTCAAAGAGCTTTGTTCTGAACAATACCACCAGGGAGGCAGGTTGGGCTCAGCTGGAGGGGACACAGATATCTGGAATCTAAATGCCGGGGTCGTGAGCACAGGGCTGCTAGGATTCCTGGAGCCATTCTAGCCATTCCTGGCTATGGTCTCCCCACATCCACACACCCTGGAAGAGAAAGAGCTGGCTTGGGTTTGGTGGCCAACTGACTGAGCCTCTTCCCTCCTCTGCCCCTTCACATCCCTCATGTTCAGCTTAAGAAGAAACAAGTGTATGTGGAGAAGGTGGAGAAGATGCAGCAGGCTTTGATGCAGCTGCAGGCCGCCTGCGAGAAGCGGGAGCAGCTAGAGAACCGCCTCCGGGCCCGGCTGGAAAGAGAGCTGGAGTCTCTGCGCCTGCAGCAGGTAAGAGTGAGCCAGGGCTGCTGTGGCTGTCTACTCCAGGTGAGGCCCAAGGCCCCACTGAGCAGCTTCCCTCCTGCCATCTGGGTTACTGGGCCATGCTCCCTCACTCCCAGTGCATGCCAGTGGGAGGCTCGTCCAAAGGCAGAGAAGAGCCCAGAGTCTCTTTCCTGTGCCCAGAGCTGCCTCAGTAATGGAAACCCAGGCACGAGAGCTACCCCACCCTGAGCCTGGTACCAGTGTCACCTCCATACAACCTCTAGAAACCTGTCAGGGGCCTGTGAGGGCATATAGGCTTAAGCCCTTCATTTTGCAGAGAGGGAAACTGAGGCCCAGAGAGATAAAGGGCCTTACCCAAGGTCATACAATGAATTATGGCAGAGCTGGATCTAGGCCCCAAATCTGCTGACACCCCCAACTGCTCCCGCTCACTAGCTCGCCATAGTAGACACCAGTGAATAGTGGCAGAGGGGTGGTAAAAAGAGTTCTGGATTTGGAGTCAGAGGACCCATGTTTAAATCCTGCCTCCACCAAGTCCTATCTCCCCTTCTCTGGGCCTCAGTTTCCCCTTTGAAAATAAGGGGGTTGGGCCGGGTGGCCACTAAGGTCCCTTGCAGTTGTCAGTCTTGGTGTGTGAGGCGAAGGCTGGTTTTCTTCTGAGGGTCCATTTTGGTGGGGTGGCCTCTGACCTGCCCAGAGAAGAGGCGCCTGATCTGGGGGATTTGTGCTGCCAGCGTCAAGGCACCTCGCAGGTCACCAGCCTCTCAGAGTATAGTGCCTCGGCCCTCATGGAGTTACTTCGGGAGAAGGAAGAACGCATCCTGGCACTGGAGGCCGACATGACCAAGTGGGAGCAGAAGTACTTGGAGGAGACAGTGATGAGGCAGTTTGCATTGGAGACTGCAGCCACAGTGGCAGCACAGAGGTGAGAAAGGAAAGGGCCCCGTGGGTCACGCCCTGCCATTGCAGCCCTCCAAAGGGCCAGGAGGGTTTTTCAGTGGGTGGCTCACCCCCAATAATGCTGCTTTGTGCCCTATTCCCCCCCCCCCCCCCCCGGGCCTCTAATCCCATTCCCCTCTTCTCTCTCCATTCCCATCAAACGGGCTTGCTGGCTGTTCCATGCCACTTGACATTCTGCTTCCTACCTCCGTTCCTTTATGTAGGCTGGGCCTCATGCCTGGAATGCCCTCCATGCTTCCTTCCTTAGCACAGCTCAGGTGCTTCCTTCTACCTTAGGTTTTTCTTGAGCCTCCAAGTTGTTAGTGTTTGCACCCTCTTGAAATTACTTTTCATTTCTTTGTGTGATGGGGGGGGGGGAGGGATAAGCATTGCTTAAGCACCTACTGTGTGTACCAGGCACTGTACTAAGTGCTTTACAATTATTCTCTCCTTTAATCACCACAACAACCCTGGGAGGTACCCATTTTACAGTTGAAGGGCCTGAGATAGAGGTCACATGACTTGCCTGAGGTCATACAGCTAGTGAATGTCTGAGACTGGATGTGAACTCCTGACTCTAAGCCCAGCACTCTATCCTTGAGGATATCCGCAGTGCCTAGAACCCATGCTTATTGACATGAATCCAGTGTAGACCCTGAGGGAGCAGAGAGGGTGAACAGGTAGGAAATTCTGGCCAAAATAATCCATGCTCAGCTTTCAAAGGTAAGAGATTGTCTGGCTCCCCTCTCTGGGCTAGTCAGGTTCTTCAGGCCCATTTCGGGTGTGGGGGGGCTTCTCAAAATGTCACTCAGAAGGGGCTGAGTGGTGTCTGAGGCATGCTGTGGAGCTGCACCAGACAGGAGGCCATTCTTGCCTTTTGGGAAATGATATTCGAAGGCCATGTTTCTGGCCGCAAGTAAGCAAGCAGGCCTAATGGTCACATGCCCATTACCCTCTCAGAAGGGGTGAGGGGAAGGGAAAAGGGGAAGAGAATTTTCTTTTTCTTTTCCCTTGTTGGTTGTCCTTTGTCAGGTAATAGGTGAAAGGTAGGGGTCAGTCAACTCCTGGCAGATAAGGTATCCCTCTTTAGCTAGACATACCCAATACCCCCACTCAGATGGTTAGTTAGTCGATCTGTCTCTTGGATGGGATAGGTGAATTAATTAAAATTCAATAATTCAAGAAGCATTTACTAAACACCTCTTATGTGCAGAGATGAAAACAAAACTGTCCCTTATGGCACAATTTGTTGAACTGTCCTCCAATCACTGGGTACTTGGCTTCACTTTCTTTGCTGCTATAAATAATCTGGTATATATGGAACCTTTCCCTCTGTCTTTGACCTTTGGCGGGGGCAGTGGGGTATGTGCCTTGTACTGGTGTTTCTGGGTCAAAGGGTACGGCCAAGTTAGCGATTTTTCTGGTATCGTTTTAAATTGTTTGCCAGAATGGTTGGAGCAATTAACAGTTCTACCAAAAGTGCATCCTAGTGCCCGGTTTTCCCCAGCCTTTCCAACAACGACCTGTCTTAAGCCGGCTCAACTTTGGCAGTCTGATGGATGTGAGTTAAAGCCTCAGGGTTGTTTAAAATTGCATCTCTCTTATTGTTAGCTATTTGGTACATTCTTTCTTATCATAGTTGGGACTTTGTCTATTCATATCCTGTAACCTTACATCTGATTTTTAGTGCTAGCACCCAGGAAATGTTTGAGTCTTGCTAGCATTGATAAACTCCCATAGGTCTAGAGCTGCAAGGGACCTTGTAGGTGTTGTAGTCTGACTCTCTCACTTTACAGAGGAGAGAAATGAGGCAAAGATATTTGCCCAGGGTTCCACAAGTCATAAGTGGAAGAGTTGGGATTTGAACTCAAGTCCCATGACTCCCAAAGACAGCTGTCTGTCACGTTAAGTGGTGACTCATCTAGACTTTGGCTTGAAAACATAAGTCATCTCCTAATCTAAGCCATCAATTCCTCTGCATGGCCCTTGTGTGTGAGCAGGTTGTTCCAGGCAGTGGCTCTGAGCAGCTGAAATGCCAGGCTTCACTTCCATGCTGGAGCAGACATATGAGAGTTCCAGGCCAATGAGGGGGTGACTAGGCCATGTGCATTCAGAGACTGATGGAAGTCAAGTGGCCTCAAGTTCAGATGTTGGCCAAGGCCTTGGGACAGCCTGCCTTTCAGATACCTTTTTCCAATCTGCTTTATCCAATCAGTGCATGTCCGTCAAGAAGGCCATAGGTCAAGAAAGTGATGACTGTTCCCTAACTGGGTTTTCTTGATGCTGTGCTGCTATACTAAGCTTTTTCTTCTCATATACCCTCCTTCCCTCACCAGATCTCACATCAGTGGAGGCTCCACTCAGAAAGTTCTACCTCCAGACTGATGGAATATTCTTCACAAAAGGTTTTGATGAGGTTTAGGGGTATAGGGACCCCAAAGTACCAAGGTACAGAACAGAGTTGTCTGGAAAGAATTCACAGACTCAAGCAGTTTTCCAGTCAGGTGGCAAAGTTTATTATAATGCTAACGAAGGCAGGCAGAGCTCCTTTAGGGAACTCGCAACCTAATAGGAGTGATGCTAAGGCTTATGTAGAAAAAGTCCAGTGAGTTGTGTGGCAAGTATGCCAAGTAGGCGGTGAACATACAGTTTCTGCACCTTGGGCACAGGCATCATTCACTGCTGGCATGGCCTGTGGGGGAGGGGAGGCTTCTAAGGGGTCTGTACGTCTACGTCTGTAACAAAATAGCCTTGGGAGTTGACATCTATAGCTTGATGTCTGGAACATGGGAATGATAGTTCTGCTGGTACAAGATAGTCCTGTTCATACAAGGGAAATTCTACAGAGGTCAGCTTCTTCTTGTAAGAGGGAGAGATGGTTTCCCTGACTGGGTGCGAGATAGGTCCTAGGGCTGGGGTCCAAGCACCCCATCAGTTTCTGTCTTGTGTGTGATGCTGCCTTTTTCCCAGAATCATTCCATACTCTTCAAATCTGTCTACAGTAGTTATATTGAAACATTACATTTCTAGAGAGAGGTAAGGGCTTGATCCAATGTACACAAAAGAATAGAGATTAGAGCCAAATTAGAACCTTAGAATTTTGAAGAGCTGGGTAATCAGGTCTCCTCACTTATTTTCATATGCTGGTGTCAGCAGGAGACAAATTCAGTTTGAGAGCAGAAACTAAGTCCCTCTTAGTAGTTTCTTCTAGGCTAAACACTGAGTACCATTGAGTGGAATGTTTGTTTCTTTGTTTTCATCTGGTGAGGTCATTTTCCTCTTCCTCCTCTTCCTCCTCCTACCATAAGGCTCAGTCACTGTCCTTAGGAACTCCTGGCACCAAACTTTGAAAGGTCTCACCAATGGGCGGGTCTGGAGCATCTCGGCCTCCCTGCCACTTGGGTATCCACTCCCACTAGAAAATCAATACTGCTTGAGGGTAGGAACTAGTCTATTTGGGCCTAGCACTCTGCCTGGCACGTAGTAGGTACTTTATAGGTACTTAAAGCAGTGTGAGAAACAGAAAGAACACTGGATTGGAGGAGATGAGGGCCCCAGTCTTGCTGCCACTCGCCAGGTCTCTTCCCTCCCTGGGCCTCTGTTTCCCCTCTATAAAATGAAGAGGTTGGAACAGATGATCTAATTCTAAATCCAAGCTGCTAAGGGTCCCCGCTCTTGTGCTGAGACCTCTCTGGCTGTTCCCTCTGAAGAATTCTTCCAGTGGCTCAATCAGCTGGCAGGGCTCAGGGCCACTAAAGTAGGCTCTTACTCAATGCGAGTGGCAGCTGGCTCTGCCTTGGCCCCAGCCCCACTCCCTGTAAAATTAGCCTTTGCCCACTTACCACAGATCATGGAGCATAGATTTAGAGCTGGGAGGACCCTTAGAGGTCATTTGGTGCAGTCCCTTCATTTGGTACCTCGTTTGAGCCACAGAGTCAGCTTGTAGAAGCCGCCTAGGTGCTGCTGCTGCTCCTGGTCCTGCTGCTTTAATAAGAGCAGGGGGCCTCTTCCTCCTCAGGGCCTCTGCTGTACGGCAGACACTCCCAGAGAAGCCTGGGCTGTGAACTCAGCTAGAGAACAGAAGATAAGGGTGCTGGGGCACAATCCATGAAGGGCCCTGTAACTTCTCCAGCAATGCCCATTGCAGCCCCTTGGGAGGCAGTCTGGAAGGGTGTGCCCAGCTGCTGAGCCTCTCCCAATGCTGCAAGGTTGGACTGCAGGCCATGGGCAGGCAATGTGGTGCCAAGCCAGCACTCCAAACCTCTGCAGCTTAGCATAGGTCCTCACGGGAGCTTGGGTTCCTCTGGTATGGCCCTGAGAGCTCATTGTCCCCTCCATGGTCCCAGTGAGACCCCTGGGAGGACTTTTAATGAAGGGTCCTGGAAGTCACCTTAGCCTAGAGAGGCCAGAGCAAGGCTCAGATCAGTTGTATTCTTCCTTTCTGTGGCCAATTCGCTGCATCCCGATGAGATCCTGGCCACAGAAATGAATTGGGTGTGGCCTAGTGGACAGAGAGCTGGCTTGAGAGTCAAGAAGATGCGGGTCCAAATCCCACCTTAGACACTTATGGGCCCCATGAGCATGTCACTTAACTTCTGTCAGTTTCCTCATCTGGGCAAAGTGGGGGAGAAAGAGAAACTGGGAGCCCAGACTGGACACTAGGAAGATGCTCGGGAGGGTGATTTAGAGATCTTCATGTGCTAGAAAGATGCTCGCTGGTAGTATTATTAAAGGTAGGACAGAAAGTCCCCAGGGAGGACAGGGGACCGTAGAGACTACATAACCTAAAGCCCATGGCTTGGCCAGGCAACGGACCACTCCTTCTTCCCCTGGATTCCTCTTCCTCACAGGTGGGAAAACGGATTCTGATCAAAGAGATTCTGGAACTTGCTAATAGTCACATACATTGTAAATCAGCCTGACCCAGTGGATAGCGCTCTGGAGCTGGAGTTAGGACACATATTAGTTGTGAACCAGTCACAGCATAATACCATGACACTGCAGTGCAGTGTGCATCTAAGGCGCTCAGCAAATGCAAAGTATCATAGAGATGCGGGCCTGCTGTTGCTTTTGCACTGGCCATGCCCCCACAGACTGGCCCTCCTCCTTCCCCCATCCCTCCACCATGGTACCGAGGCTCTAGGCCAAGCAGACATCGCAGCCAGTGATGCTCCACTCCCCACACACAGACCCCCCCTTTCTGTAGGGGCCCAGAGCAGAGAGGAGAAGAGCCAGCGAGTAAGCAGCTGTAAGCTTTCGGACTTCCTGAGCCTTTCTGGTGTCCAGTCTGGGTTCTCTCAGCCTAGCTTCCTTCTCTCCCCCCTTTCCCCTCCCTGTTGCCTGGTTTCCTTCTCCAGGCCCCCCGAGGGCCCAAACACACTGGGAGTTGTTAACAGCATGGCTTCCCGCTGTGAAAGGGGAAAGGCTGAGTCCCCTCCAGAGAGGGCTCAGGGCCTTAGAAGGCCAGAGTTGTATTCAGGGACGATAGCAACCACTGCTGGCCTGTGTATATATGCTTCAAGCTAGATTTGGAGCCTCTGAATGACTGATTCCCTCAACTCTTCCCTTAAGAGCCTATGGTCAGACTAGCCTCAGGCTGGGAGGCCATGTTGCTTTGCTACTGCTAATCAGTCAGAGTGACGGGCTAGGCTGGCCAGAGCAGCAGGAGCCTGATGGCCCTTTCTGAGCTGGGTCTCTAGCTGCTTCAGGGTAGCCTCATGTTGGGCACTAGATGGGAACCATGTGGCTGAAACTCAAAAATTGCCTTTTGTGCAGCACTTGGGGCCCAGATCCAGTTTGGGTTTTGTTGCTGTGCTCCCCCTCACTCCTCAAACTCCCAGATTCTGCCTTGCTATTAGATGGACACTAGCAGATGGACACTAGCTTGACTGCAGAATGGAGGGCCTTTTGTGGCAGGGGGAGGGGAAGAGGGAAGAGGAGGGAGGAAGGCAAGTCTCCTGCTTACCTTTGAGGCTAGGAGAGAAAGGGAAAGCTACATCTCCATTGGGTACCTAGGTCCAAGATACAGATCTGAGGAGTTGGGATGGGGAGGAGGCCACCATCTGAGATGATTGAGCACAGGCCCCTTGACCTCTTTCCTGAGGATAGTCCCCAGCTCTCAGTGATATGGTCCAAGTTCCTGTGGCTGTAACCTTCTCTTGACCTACGTTGTGAGAGCTTGGGTATGGAGCCTGGAGTCACTCTGTAATCAGCCTGTAACAGGTGGGCCCCATGTTAGGCCTTTCTAGAAATTTCTCTGATAGAAAGAGAGTCCACCTCGAATTGGTAGCTCTGTCAACACCCCTTTATCATTCCCTCATCTAGGGATACAACCAGCAGCAGCCACTCTCCTAACACCAGCTATGACAAGTCCCTGGAAGCACGGATCCAGAAGGAGGAGGAAGAGATCCTGCTGGCCAACAGGAGATGTCTTGATATGGAGGGCAGGTAATTGGGGTAGCAGCAGCAGTCTGCATTCCAATGGACCTAGGACCCAGGTTTACCTGGTGGAGCCATGGTATTACCCTCAACTGGGAAATCTGACAGCATAGAGTCTTTCTTCTCTCTTCTACCCTGCACTGCCCCACCCCAATGCTCCCTGAACCTCAAGATCTGAAAACTAGGGAAACTGACCAGGGCCATCCTTTAAATTGGGTTAGCGTCTTTTTACCTGGCCTCAGCCAGCAGGAAATTCTCTTTTCTTCTCATACTGCTCCTTGGTTATCACAGTCAAAGGATTAAGAAGTTGACCTGTTCACCTGAGAGGCTGAACCCCTCACTCCTCTTCCTAAGCCTGAAGCGTTCTTCTGAGCTAGCATGCCTCCCCACACACCGTCTGCTCTGTTGTGTCCTTGGTGGACCTGAAGATTTCTGGCTTATTTGCCACTGTTATCACTGTCTCTTTTCCATTATTCTCCCAAATGGCCCACATTTGCTAATTTCCAATTGAGCCACAGCTTGCCCAGGCAATGGGGCATTTTTCCCTCACCTGGACTCCTCTGCCTCCCAAATGATGCCCGCTTCCTCTGGACAGCATGGCCACACTCCCTTCTGATGCTGTCTCCACCTCCTCCACCCCCTCCAAGTGCTGCCCAAGTCCCAAAGGCTGTTTTCATATGCTGTCTCTAACAGGATTAAGACCCTCCATGCCCAGATCATTGAAAAGGATGCCATGATTAAAGTTCTCCAGCAGCGCTCCCGGAAGGAGCCCAGCAAGACTGAACAGCTGCCACCCATGCGTCCAGCAAAGTCCTTGATGTCCATTTCTAACACCAGCTCAGGTTTGATCCCTCACTCCTCCACCCTCAGCAGCACCCCCATCCTGGAAGAGAAGCGAGAGAACAAGAGCTGGAAGGGGAGTTTAGGTAATGAATAGAGAAACAATTCTTTAGGTAGAGAGCACTGATGTTCCTCACCCAGCACGGGGACGGGAGCTGTCCAGCATCTAGTAGCAGGCTACACCCTCAGCAGACAGTGGCCTTGCAGGAATTCTCCGGTGCCTCAGGCTCAGTATCTCTCAGGGGTTGAGGCCACAGCCTGGGGCAGGGGCTGCTGGAAAGGGAGAAGGAGGAGAATTGGCCCTGCCACCACCACTGCCATCCAGCCAAGGCCTGGCTCTACCTTAGCCATGGAGGCCTTTCCTGTGCAGCTTGCTCCCGTGTTCGGGGAGTTCCTGCTGGTCCTTAGTGTTAAGTAGGGCAGGTGCTATTTCTGCGGTTAAGGGTGGAAGATGAGAGGCTCTTCTGGCTCACCTCCCATGGCCAGAGACAGCACCCAGCCCAATGACTAGGAAAATGACCATGATTCCATCAGACTCACCAAACTCTGTGTGAAAGCCTGGGATACAAAGGTGTCCCAGTGGACTGGGAGCCTCTTAAGGGTAGGGCCTTTTACAGAGTCACAGTCACTGAATGTTTATTTGAACTGAATTGAATCTCAATTTTTACAAGTTTCATGATTTTATTAAACCAGCATATTCAGTCTAAGTAATGGATTTCCATTGTTCCCCTTCAGAATATATCCCATGACACTGTGGCAATTCAAAATGGCCTTAGCAATCTGGGAGTGGGAGAGAGGAGCCTAGCATTTTTATTGGCAGATGGCAATTGGTGACTTATTTGTAATGTCTGGCCTTAGAGACTTGCTATTGAGAGATATGAGTGACTCGTGCAGGATCACACAGCAACTGTATCAGGGTAGATCTAGCCCAACTCTTTCCACCACTCCCAGAGTTAATGAAAATACCTCTGCTCCACGTGGCCATGTGAAACTAGGTCTTGGACACTGCCCTCTGCTCGTGTGGGGCTGGAGGGCTGGCTCAGCTTTAGGGCGGCCAAAGCTCTGAGCTCAGCAAGTGGGGCAGCCTTCGCCCTCCTGGGTCGCTTCCTTTTCAGCTGGTCTGAATGCCAAGGCATCGCTTCTCTTCTTTTGAATTAAAGAGAAGGATTTGCAGGTGCCTGTGTGTGGCACAGATACAACTCACAAAGACCTAGGTTGTTCTTTCAAGGAAGCCTTAGGAAGCCATCTCCCTTGGTCTGCACAGCCCACTGGTCCAATTGCATTTTATTCTTGTCTGATCCCATGGTCTCATTGGTGGGAAGAACCACTTGGTGTGGAAGGGCCTTCCGTCTATGCAGACTCCTAACTCATCTACACTGGGCCAAAGCACAGAGAGGGTACATAGCTAGTATGTGTCACAAGTCTTCTTGATTCCCAGGTCTAGCCTAAGACCCACTGAGGGGCATAAGTGAACTCTCCCCCCTCCCTTCTTTACCCCCTTTTCTCTGCCACCTCCCTTATTTCTCTTTTCTTCCCTTCCTCTTACATTTACAGAAGAGACTTTTTTACAGTTTTTGAGAGGAATGCATGTTTGAAACAACTGCAGATTTGCAAGATGAAACCATTCTATACAACACATTAAAACTGCTCTGTGTCTATCTCTGTGTTTGTGTCTCTTCCTCCTTTCTTCTCTTCCTCCCTCCTTTTCTCTCTCTGCTTCCCACTCTCCCTTCATCTCCCCCTCCCCCTCCTTTCCTTTCTCCCTTCATTCCTCTCTCCTTTACTCTCTTTCCTTTCTTCTCTCTCCTTTCCTCTCTCCCTTCATCTCCCCCCTCCCCCTCCTTTTTTCTCTCCCTTCATCTCCTCCTCTCTCCCTCCTTTCCTCTCTCTCTCTCCATCCCTCTCTCCTTCCCACTCTGCCTCCCCCTCCTAGAGTTGGTGGAGAATTGAGAATGATTTGCCAGACTGAAGCAGAAGAATCACACTGCCTGAATGATCTGATGATTTGAGCCACAGATATTTGGACAGCAAATTCTCCAGCGGAGGCAGCAGTTCTCCATTGTCCACGCTGGGCAGGCTTAGACTTTGCAGCAGGATTGTAGCTGTTGCTTTGCACTTTGAGAAAATGGGCTTGTTTGATCTCTGAAGGGAACTTGGGCTTCCCTTCCTTTTGTCCATCCACAGGGCTGGCAGGCCTTGGCCTAAGGTGCCCTTCAGCAAGTTCCTAGTTTACTTTGCTTGTGAGAACGCTAAGGGAAGAGGCAGTGTGCCTCAGTGGCTGGTGCTGGCCTCAGAGTCAGGAAAATCTTAAAGTAGACTCTAATTAGCTGTGTGACCCTGGGCAAATCACTTCATCTCAGGCTGCCTCAGTTTCCTCATCTGTAAAATGGGGCTAATAATAGAGTTATTGTGAGGCTCAAATGAGAGAATATAGCATAAGGAGAGATGCCAACCTTAAAGGGCGAGAGGAGCAATAATCCAGTTGGCCCTGTTCTTCCTCATCCCTGGGGAAATGACCCCACAGGATAAACCAGATGATTCGCAGTGAAACACCTTGTTCTGGGCTTCACTCCCTGATCCTCCCTCCCTCCATCCCCGGGCAGCTTTGGGGCTGAGACGGACAGGAGGTGAGTGCAGGGATGGGGCCCCAAAGTCATCATGGGGAATAAGCACTGGGAGATCAGATCAGGGTCAAGCAGAATTCAGATTGGATGCTTTTCCATCCCGTCTGCTGTGCCCTCATCTTCTCCTCTTCCCTTCACAGGTGTCCTCCTGGGCACAGAATGCCACTCTGAGTCATCCATCCCTTCTACCCCATCTTCCCCACCACTTTCAGCTCACTCCAAAACAGGCAGCCGCGACTGCAGCACCCAGACTGATCGGGGAGCCGATCCAGCTAAAACTGCCGCTGCCACTGCCGCCGCCAATGCCACCGCAGCCACTGTTACTGCCACTACCGCCACTGGGCCTGGCCCTGAGGCAGCAGCTGCAGCCACAGCTGCAGCTCCTGTCCCTCCTACAGCTCCTGCTCTTGTTGCTGCTGCCGCCACCGCCACCACCAGCACCACTGCTGCTGCTCCTGCTGCTGCCGGGGCTGCTACTGGGGCCGCCACCGGGGCCGCTGCCGGGGCTGCCGCCGGGACCGCTGCTGGGGCCACTGCCGGGGCTGCTGCTGGGACCACTGCCGGGGCTGCTGCCAGGACCGCTGCTGGGGCTGCTGCTGGAGTCACTGCCGGGGCCACTGCCGGGGCCGCCACTGGGGCTGCTGCTCCCTCTTCTCTCCATCCAGCCACCGGCGCTGGACCAGCTCATTTACCCACTCCAAACTTGGCCTATAATTCAGACAAGACAGGTAATTCATTCTCTGCATCAGGTAACATGCTCCCTTGGGAGTTTCTGGACCTTATTGGCTTGCCCTTTGGTGTCTGTTTGGTCTCTGGTGGGCCTGATGTGACTCAGAGTGGCCCTAGGTAGACATCATTAAGGAGATTTATGATAACAATGTGTGTATCCCTCGTAGGATCTTCCAAGGGGAATGGATGGGGAGGAAAGTTTGCAAATATTGCCTCTAGTATCAAGTGTGAAAAGATTCCACAAAGGGACTGGACCCCTAATGGAGCAATGGGTAGTAAAAGCAGGGAAGGCCTGTCTCCATACAGAGTTACTACCATCCCACTAGTGGCTTAAAGAGTTCCCTGAGCTTGCCTTTCTGTCTCAAGAAACTGATTTGAATCTCTCTCTCTCTCTCTCTCTCTCTCTCTCTCTCTCTCTCTCTCTCTCTCTCTCTCTCTCTCTCTCTCTCTCTCTCTCTGTGTGTGTGTGTGTTGTTATCTCTGCTTCCATTCAGATGGGCCGGTTGTCCGCTCTGGTGCCATAGAAAGGAAAGTGAGTGTTCGTACTCCAGGACAAGACCATCCAGACGTGGAAATCGTGGAATATCTCATCTAAACAGGCCAATGGAGAGATAGAGCCAGTCACCAAGACCATGCTTTATCTTTTGTTTTGTTTATTTTTTTCAAAAAGTCATTTTGTTTGGAAACAGGACAGTCCTTGAGTTTTGAGAAATAGTCACCCCCGCCCCCCTCACCACCACTCTAGTGATAAGACCTTAAAAGGCAGAGTAATTAGATTGTGCTTTAAATTAGGTTTGGATTTTTTTGCTTGTTTGAATACTGGAACTACTCATGTCTCGACAGAAATCACTGTCTTAAATGCACCAAGTCTGGTTGTCTATTTCAGCCTTTTATTACTGTCATTGACAAATGTATTTGTAATATGGAGATTGAGAGGCTTGGAAGCGTGCTTGGTCCATTGGCCATCTAGCCATCATGCAGAGAAAATGCTGTTTGGTGGCTTGTGGAGAGGGGACTCTTGTGTAAGATGGGACTCTGACCACCACTTGTTCCCCCTCCACCAGCCCCCTTGCCTCAGCTTTCCTGTGCTAAAAAATGGAACCCACTTTGATTGTTGGACATCTGGCTACTGGCTTTTTGCATGCAGATTTCCAAAAATTACCTGTCCTCTGGAACAGGTTAGAAATCAGAAAATTACTCGAAGAGGGATTCCCAACTTCTTGTATCTTCTGCATGTTGCCTCCAGTGGGCTCTTTCCAAACACCGAAGGATATGTCTGGTGGCAGATAGTCTCCTTTGGAATGCTAGTCATGGTCTGGAAACAAGCTATTTCATCTCCCAGCTTCCTCAGATCTGTCTTAAGAGGCCTGTATGGCCATTACCCTAGCAGAAAAGGCATTGAAAACTCAGAGCCCTAAGGTGCAGGGGAAGGGTGGGGGAAGAGGGCTGTGGGAAATGGGCTGTCCCCACCCACCTCTTCTCATCACCAATTATACCACTGGGGGGGGGGGACCTTAATAGACTTTTTAGAAAGTAACAGGGAGATGAATTTGAGGGTAGGAACCAAAGACATTCTAGGGAAACATCTCTAAATAACTCCTCAGATAGAAGCAGTGTGGTAGGCTTGAAAGCAGGGGAGCCTGGGTTCAAATCCCAGCTCCCAGAGTTACTATCTGTGTGACTGTGAGCAAACTGCTTTTCCTCTCTGAACCTCAGTTTTCTCATCCGTAAAAGGGAAAGAATAATCTTGCATGACCTACCTCACAGGGTTCTGGTGGGGCAGGTGCTTTGTGAATCTTAAAGCGTCATAGAAATAAGAGTTGTTAGAGGGCCATCCTGTTCCCTTTGGCAGGTCTCTGCCCTGTGAATGAAGAGTCCTCGGGGAGGCTCAGCAGGAGCGATATCTTCCATAGTCCTTGTAGTGGGGAGGGGTGGGGAATGGGCAAAGGGACTTGGCATTAGGATCCAGACAGATAAAAGCATAGGCATGCTCTTTAGACCATAATCATTATAATGTTCATACATACATTCATACGTACGATAATCTTAGAGCCAGGAGGGACCTTAGACACTAGTTCATCCTCCTCTTTTTTTAATAGTGGAGAATACTGAGGTTCAGAGGAAGAGCAGCGATGTGCCCAAGGTCATATAGAGAGCCCATGGCAGAGCAGAAACTGGAGCACAGGCCAAAGCTCTTTCCACTGGACCACACTGCTCCATTGGTTCTTGGGGATCTTCTGCAAGGATTCCCCTTTGAATGAGCCAAGGCTGGAAGGGGAGGTAGAGGGATGTGGCCCATCTTATAGCCACGCGTGGGTTGGCTGGAATCACCATGTCTCCCCCACTTCCTATTTCCCCACCTGCACCCTGAGCCCTCCTTAGTCTGGGTTCCTCTCTGTGTCCAGGTGGGCCTTTCTTCAGATCCTGGCTCTGTTTTCTTCTGGTGGCTGAGTTCCTAGTGGAACTCTGTTCTTGGTTTACAGCTTTTCAGCAGCCCAGCAGGCTGACCCAGATGCACAGCAGCCCATGATCATGTGCTCTGCTAACCACCACAGCATAGCTGCTCTTCTCGCTGTGGTGGCAGTTCAAGGAGAGGCTTCCCAGGATAGCCACCCAGCTCTCCACGAAAAGTTGTCCTCTTTTCTTTCCTATATTTTCTCTGAAGGTCCTAGAATCACAGAGGGAGTCTGCTGACTTAGACACTGGGCGATCATGGAGGGCATTTCAGAATTTCAGCGGGGCCTCTGTGACTCCTCCCCACCCCAGTTTGTCACCAGCAGCTATCTGAAGGAACCTAAATACTGCTCTTTCAAAAGATCTTGAAATGGGTCTCATTTTCTTCTGATTTCAGGTGTATGGGGGAAACCTCAAGTTTCTTGTTAGTGGCCACTTTGGGGCCCTCTCTCTGGTCCCTACCTATCTATGCATTTCTCTGGCACCTTCTGTAGGAGGGAGGCCTTGTTTTACTTACTGGGGGGAAGAGGGAGGAGGGCAATGTGAAGGCAATGTTAACCTATGGATCTCGCATCACGATTGGTCCAAAGTAGCTAAGTACGAAATGCTTATCAGTAATGTTTCTATCAAGTTGATTTCGATCCAATAGATGTATTTTAGGGTTTGGGCTTTCTTTTCTTTCTTTTTCTTTTCTTTTTTTTTAAGAAAAGTGCATATTTTGAATTTGGTATCGTATTGATGAAGGCTTTACTTTTAATGCTGCTTTTTTGAGTTTTGGGGCAATGGGGTGGGTGGGGAGGGAGGCACAAAGCCAAGGGATTGTGGGAAGCACCACTGGACACAACCCAAGGGTTAAGTCTTGTTGGGCAAGTTTGGGGTAGATGTGGGCATTGGCTGCCCTTAGGGTGGGGGGAGGGGGGTTCTTTATGCATTTGCTTTCTAAAGGGCCCTTAGAAACTCTGCAAACGAATGAGGCAGCTTTAATTCCGAAAGTGTGTAAATATGCACTAGTTTATAAATTATATCATCCTACCTAGTAGCTATAAATCTCAAATTAAAAAATTGTGATTTTGTGTGTGTTTAAGGGTGTTTATTTAAAATGCCAATGATCTGTGAAGGAGGAGGGAGTTGGGCAGTGGGCTGACCCCTGACCCCTTTCCCCATCCTGAGCCATCTTTCGCTATCTCTAGTCCTAACTACATCCTGTTCTGTCCTGGTAACACCATCCAATAAAAGCTTTCTCTAGACACTGGCTTGCGGTCTGCCTTGTGTGACTCTCGACTCTTTCTTCAGTGGCGTGGCCGTCACCACAAACAAGGCCTCAATGGCCTGGGCCTTCCAAACTTCATCCAGGCTGCTAATGAGCCTCAAGGCTGATACACATAGTCCCCATGAAGTTCTAAAGCCAAACTGGGGCTACAACATAGGCCCCTTGCAAACTCCAGGCGGCCATTCGAGTATAGGAAAGATCCAACTGCTTTTTATCCCCGGGTTTGCTTGGTGAGCCAAATGGAGGAGAAGGACGCGTGTTGGAGGAGCCCTTCAGGTGCCAGCTTGAAGGAGCTCATTATACAAAGCAAATCAGCCCCTCCCACTGCCCCCCATGCACACACACTTGCACATAGAGCAAGTTAGCTAAGTTAGCTCTTTACACTGGCAAAGCTGGCTGACTCCTGGGGCTCTCTCGCTGTGAAGTCACGAAACCGACTGGGTAGCAGAGGGACGAGGCATGAGCAAAGAACCTAACAGAATTCCCTGTGAGTTCCAATTCATGTCAGCGACACCCACAGAACACTTCAAGGCCTGTGATGCACCTGCACCAGAGGATCATTCTCCTTTGCCCAGAGGGCTAGATTTGGAGCCTGAAGGCCTGGGCCCAGATCCCAGATCCACTGCTCTCTACCTGCATGGCCTTAGGCAAGTCTCATCCATACCAGGAGCCTCAACTTCCTCTTCTATAAATGGGGGCAGGAGAAAGTAAAAAATAAACGTGGGATGTTAGAAGAGCTGGTCTCTCGAATGTCCTGGGAGCTTCTAAGGGCTTTCCCTTCTGGCCACATAAGGGGCTTGCATTTAGTGTCTGTAAGGACCCACTCAGCCTTGACATCCCATGTAAAATGAAGGGGAGAAACTAGATGGGTTCTAAAGTCCCTTTCACCTCTATATTCTTTTGGGGGGGGTTAAGGCAATTGGAGTTAAGTGACTTGCCCAGGGTCACACTAGTAAGTGTTAAAGTGTCTGAGGCCAGATTTGAACTCAGGTCCTCCTGACTCCAGGGCTGGTGCTGTATCTGCTGCAGCACCACCTAGCTGTCCCTATATTATTTTAATAAGATCCCTTCCACCCATGACAGCTGGTAATCCTAAATCACATCCCCTGTCTTGGCCTCAGTTTCCCATCTATAAAATGAGGGGATTGTACTCTCTAAAGTCCTATGATTCTAAGTCACAGCCCCCTCCCTGGGCCTGTTTCCTCTTTCTCTGAGCCTCACTTTCTCCCCTCTGCTGGACTCAGTGGTTCCAAAGGTCCCATCCAGCTTGTGATCCAGAATAGCTTCCCCTCTCCCGGCCTCAGTTTCCCCATCTGCAATGAGGGCTTGGGCTGGATGATCTGTAAGGTCCTGAACACCTTGTGACCTCGTGAACTCACCACAAAAACATGCCTTGAATGTCCAAAATGCTGGCAACAAGTGGCTGAGGATGTGGGGGTCTGCTACCTCCGTACAACCCCACCCTGAGCTTATAAACAATTTAATAGGGATTTTTGTCTGCATTCATCTTGACTTATCAATTTGGGAGTGAGAAGTGCTTGGCCCTGCCTGCCCTCGGCCACCCAGCCCATCCTGCACCCACTGCTCTGGAGGTGTCAGCGAAGGGAGAAAGGCCTGGGATGGAAGGCCTTCCTGATTCTCATAGGCCTCCCTAGACAGGCCACCTAAGGGCCTCTTCCTCCATGAATGACAAGGCTCTAAGGTGCCAGAGGAAGTGTGGGCTAATGCTAGAAGTGACCAAAGGGCGTCTCTAGAGGGGTCCAACTCAAATAGAAATGGGGCTACTCGACCCTCCATAAGGATCCATATGAGCCACAGATTGATTCAGAAAACCACACAATGAACATTATGTTTTTGTGCATGTTTATTTATTTTTCCCATGACATAATCTGCTTCAGTCCACATGGGGGCTGCCTTGGGCCTCACCTCTAATCTCTGAGATTCGAACCCAGGCCCTCTGGCAGCTCCTCCAGGGCTGATGTTCTTTCTTTCCTGGGTATCACACTGACTTCCCTTGAGAGCGAGAAGGCAGTGGCCTCACTCTCTCCTCCAGCGTCATCTAAGTCTGGTGGCAAGACAAAGGTCAAGCTGACTGTGGATGGCCTGGGTTGCAGTGGAAGCCCACTGGAGATTTCTGAGTAAAGGAGGAGTGATAGAAACAACACACTGAAATGGGAGATAGTAGCAGACTTGTAGGAAGAAGAAACTGAATGTGGAGGAGACTGGTGCCGATCCCAGGATCAAAATTGTTCTTGTTTGTTTGGTATCAAACAAAAATAATGTTGGTACAATGCTTCTCTCTGAAAAACAAACAGAAAGGTAATATGCAGTCGCTTGGGAAAGGCAAGACAAACTAATAAGGACAAAAGCAGAGGTGACCCACTGAAGTTCTAAACTAAGTGCATGACTTTATTCCCATGATTCCAGGAACTTCCAAAGTCTCCCTCCTCCTCCCCCACCAACATTCTGTCCTCAATTCTTCAGCCCCAAATTTCTGGAGTAGGAGATAAATCTGTTCATTCTAAGACCAAACTTCAGAATTACAATGCAAATTTAAATACAGTGGCCTGCATAAAATGAAGTAAGTTTGTGTTTCTGCAAAAGGCAAGTAGCACGAACTATGTACTAACTGCAAGTCAATCTCCTATGTTAAAAAAAGGCTGGATGACTACCTCTTGGTTCTCCAACTTATGAGTGGAAGTTTTATCAGATGTCAACTTGTGCCTTTGGCCTGGCTCTCCCCATGCTGGACTACAAATTCCACAGGGCACTTTCTTAACTGGACTTGGAGAGTCTTTCTGGAAGCTGCCATTTAAGCACCATCTTCTACTAGAAAGAAGCCTTTCCTGACCTCCCCCAATGGCTAGTGGCCTTGCCAACTCCCTTGGGTCTCACTCCTTTGCATGTGTGTGTATGTCTGTGTGTGTGTGCATGTACCCACTTTATATTTACAGCGTAAACATCCATATACGTTCCTACCTTTAACTTTGATTCCAACCCTACCTCGAAACCCAACCCTACTTCCTTCTTCCCCATCTTGGGAGTAGAAGTGATTTCCTTTTCTGTACTTATATCCCCAGTGCTTGGAGCACATATGGCACATTATAAATACCTGTTGATTGATTCATTCATATATGAGTTCAGAAGGAGAAGGTTGGTACCTACCTGGTGGGATGGTGGTGGAGGCATCTTCTCTAACATGGCCACCACCCTTATCACCTCCTCCCATCTGGACTGTGGCCCTAGCTGCTGGGGGGGGGGGGGGCTGCCTGCCTCAACTCTCTCCTCATTCCAATCCATCTTCCACTCAGCTGTCAAAGTGATTGTCCTAGACTGAAGGTCCAATCACGTCACTCCCCTGCTCATGAAACTCTAGTGGCTCCCTATCACCTCCAGGAGCCACCTTCCCTGCCCCCTTCATTTACATTACAATCCAGTCATCTTGGCTTTCTTATGGTTCCTCATACAGCCCTTCATTCCTTCCCATCTCGTGGCCTTGGCACTGGCCATACCCCCCTGCCTGGCACATACTCCTACCTCATCTCCACCTCTTAGAATTCTGCCTATGTGTGTGTGTACACATACATATGACATATATGTACACACATATCCATACACATGTATATTGTCTCCCTTGACAGGACATAAGCTCCTTGAGGGCAGGGATTATTAGACTTTTATCTTGTCTGAGCCCTGTACAGTGCAATTAATAAATGATAGATCAGGACCTGACTGTTGAATTGGCAATCCAGTGCTCACCCAGTAACTCTCTAGTCAAGACTAGCCTGGCTGAGTCATTAAGTATGGAGGAGACTGGAAAGGTCAGAAGAGGGGAAGGAGGGAAATAGCCAGGCTGGGGAGCAGGGTGGGCACTGCTCTCCCAATGCCACATGGACTGTCCACATGGCATATTATCTTGTATCTGGTTTCTGAGGATTTCAAAGCCTCCTATTTGCCAAAATCTATTGGGGACCTCTGCCTATCACTGGAAGGCTGCATGGTTGACTCAAATTGATTTTTCTCCCAAAGGATCTAAAATTAGAAGGCAGTTTAAAGGTCATTTCTTTCAGTCCCTACAATTTTCAGATGAGGAAACTGAGGACCAATGGTAGATGACTTGCCCAAGTTCACCTAGGCAGAGTGAGGATTGGAACCCAGGACCAGTGATTCCAAACTGGCCCCCTCAGCCAGGATTGCTCTCTCCCTTCCCCCTCTAAGTCAGGACATTTGTTCCTGGGATCCAGAGTAGGAATTCAGAATGCATTCTCCCATTGAGAGCAGGTCACAAAGAAGACTGAAATCTAGTATTTACGACTTCAGGCTTGTTACAGGTTCATTACTAGCCTGGTAACTTAACCCACGTTTACGACCCTTTTTCTATGGGAAAATGCCTTCTGACTTCTAATACATAGACTCAGAACCCGCCCCCCCAAATCCACCCCTCAGCCTTGAGACCACAGCTGGCAGGCAGGCAAGTGGGAGGGCAGGACGGGCAGGTGGGCAGGCAGTGGGAGGCTTGCTTCCTGGGGTAGAGAACAGGTACTGATGGGTACCTTTTCATGTCTTAACACTAACCCAGCATCCAGCAGACTAGCTGGGCCAAGGGCTCCCAGGATTTCCCCACTCTGCAACACTCACAGTATGTTCCCCTTCCAACAGTCCAGGAGGCAAGCAGGCAGGCAGTATACATGCTTTCCTCCCTATTTTACAGCAGGGGAAACTGAGGCCCAGGGAGCTTTTCTGAGTTGCCCAAGGTCACACAGGTGGTAAATATCAGAAGTGGACATGGAACTAATCAGGGGAGGGTGGTGGGGCAACAGGGTATCCCCTCTAACTGAGGTGAGGGGCCTCCCTCAATCAGAATTTGTTGAATGAATGAGTAAATGAAATCATGGAAGATTTAAAGGAGGCTTCGCTTTCTGAAGGGGAGGAGGTAAAGTAGATGCCTATTACGATAGAACAAGCATCCTTCCTAAAAGGAGGGAGAGGGGCCAAGACTGCTGGGGGGCTGGGGTGGAGGAGGAATCCAAGATTATGGGAAGCCCCAGAGACAGACCATCTGTAGGCTACCAGCCTGCCTAGTGCTGCCGCCAACCCACCCCACCCCCAGCTAGGCCTGGCTGGAATGGGTGGGGGGGTGACATGCAGATGCAGGGGATGGAGGAGGGGAAGGCTGTGGAGGGGAGAACAGGAACTAAGCCAATAAAATTGTTCAAGTTAACTGAAAACAAGACTTTCCTGAGATTTTTCCCTGGGCTCCTTCCCAGAGCATCTGGTTTCAGTTCCCCTCCTTGAAAAAACTCACAACTCATTTGTTTCAATAGCAGCCCCTGCTCCACAGAGAGCCAGCTGGGAGCTGTGGTCCAAAGGCTCCTGCAGGCCCAGCATCGTGTCACCTCCAGGCCTGGGCAGAACCCTTACCCCTCTGGACCCTCAGTTTCCCTTCCTATTGGGGATTTTATGAAAAAGGGAATGTGCAGTGTCAGAGATACATGCAGCATACACCCTGGGCAGGAAGGAAAGCAAGGACAGATCAGGCAGTGGCAGGACAGGGGTGATGGCACCATTTGTCTGCAGGATGCCCATTCTCAGGGCTCTCTAGTTCCAGTTCCAGCAGAATACTAGCACACATGCGCTTACTGCTTTATCATTGAGCCTCGTCCCTGCAACGGCTCCTAGGATTGGAGGCCATCAAATCCTATCCTCTTATTTTACAGAGAAGGGAACTGAGAGACAAGGAAGGGAAGGGCACATGGCTGAGCCTGGTTCCTAGTGGAGGCCCTGGGACTCCAGATCTCTCCACTGCAGCATGTGGCCTGCCTCCTTGGGAAGTCTGATCTCTCCAGCTATGAAGCCTGGCCCAGTCCTAGGAACAGAGGGGGCCTCCAGAAACTACCCCACTGGGGAGCATTTGTGATGGGCAGAAATGTTACTGGAAGGAATCAGGGCCAAACACTTCCTGGGGGGCAGGTGGTATTTTGCAGATAGCCCACAAGGCACCAATGAGATGTTCAATAGAGAAAGGAGCTCCAGCAGCACCAGCACCACCACCACCACCACCACCAGCAGCAGCACCAGCAGCAGCACCGGCAGTAGCAGCCCCAGCCCCAGCAGTAGAAGGGCATTCAAAATGGCAGGGCTGGCAAGGAAGAGGAGGCAAGAGTGCATAGGAGGTATTGGACAATGGTGAGTAGGTACAGTTCCTGGGTAGGGGAAGAGTTGGGAGCAAAGGCTGGAGGCAGAGTGTGGTGGGGTTTGAATGGCAAGCAAAGGAGGCTGAGCTCTGTTCTGGGGTTGGGGAGCTTGGCCAGGCATCAGCTTCTCTTCCATTGCCGACCAAAGAAATGGGTCCCCAAGAGAAGCTGTTGCACTGAAGTCTGGGGAGCAATCCAAGGGCTTGGTGGAGTTCAGGAGTGAGGTTGTTCCCCCCTTCCTCCCATGAACTCGATCAGGTGCCTTGAGGCTGTCTCCTCTTTCTGGCCAGATGTTTTCCCTGTCTATAAAACTGAGGGGACTTGGACAACCATTCATCATCCTTGGGATCCAGCAGCAGAGGCTCCAAGCTGTTTGCAGACACTTAATATTGTGCCTGGTGGCTCAGACAGTAACAGTGACATGGCTGCCTCCTGCACACTCATTCCAATAGGATCCATGAACCAGGCCCTCAGACTTTGAGAAATGGGCACACCCTGACCCTTCCTGGAAATATCCTCATCTGTGTCTGTTGGTTACCTCCCCTTCTCCCAACAGGCACCTCCAGAAGGCTTTGGGGATTCACCTAAAAAATTCAGGGGAGACAGATGGGAGGTCAGGATGAGAGCTCATGAAGGCCTCCTGGGAGTGGAAAGCCAGAGAGTAGGGGACAGCTGGGGGAGTAGGGGGGAGGAAGCACCTTGGCCCACGTAGAGCTTCCAGGAGAGCTGGTGAGGGTCTTCACCCCTTCTATGCAAATGCCAGGAAGATATGGGGATGGGGAAGAAGAAAAAAGTAAGGAGGACTTCAAACCAGATGATCTCCCTCCCACCTCTCCATCTATGATCCCATGATCCTATCCAACATCCAATTAGAACATAAGCTTCCTGAGGGCAGAGATTTTGATTTTGTCTTTGTAGTTCTTGAGCCTAGAATTGGGCTCTTAATAAATTATGGAACTGAATTGAATATACTCCTCCTCCACCCTGACCATTCCATCCCATCAAGAAGTAAACTTTTCCTCCTCTGCCCGTAGTTTCCATGCTCTGAGTGGGTTAGGACTCCGGGTGGTGGGGTGGAGCCTCGAACACTGAAGTCAGTGTAAACTCAGACATTGCTGGCTTGATGTCTTTGATGCAGGAGACTGTCAGCTCCCACCGAAATGGTGCCTGTTTAATTGAAACCCAGCTTTTCAGGCTTTTGTTGGCCTTTTCTTGGCACACAAGGATGCATGAGACAAAGAAAAAAGAATCGGTATGTTGGTGACCCTCCGCCTGATTCCAGCATGGCCCACACTGATCACAGTCGATGCACAGCAGCTCTCCTGAGTTGATGAGACGTGCCTTGAATGCTAGGGTGGCTCCTGATGGACCATTGTGGCTGAAACATCCAAGCAGCACATTTCTCTCCTGATGGTTTCTAGACCTGTGTGTGTGTGTGTGTGTGTGTGTGTGTGTGTGTGCATGTTTGGGGGGGGGTGGGGAGGGGGTTGGCTCAGAAAGCCAACTCCATTGACCAGCTTGGAGATGAATTCAGCTGCTTCCCCTAGACTTGGCCTCCATTCAGCAGGAGGACCTGACTAGCTGCTTTAATCCATTGCATCCTAGGAGAAGTCAAGGAAAAGAGAATGCCCTGAAGAAAGCTGCATAGGGCACTGGAGTTGGTTCATATGGGAGTGAAAGAAACAGTTGGCACTGAGAGGCACTCAGCTGGGTCAGCGGAACTGGTGCCTCTCTGACTGACCCGGCCTCTAGGGCTGTTTGGTGAGGAACCATCATCACATCCTGAGGAGAGAGGAGGAGATCGCTGCCCTCCTTTCTCCTGAAAGGTGCCAGCAAACTAGCACATTGGAAACACAGTCACTTATCGACTGCTTTCTCTTCATTATGAGAGAAGGCTCCCTGGAGTCGGGGGTTATATCTGCAATGGCTGTAATGTAAAAACAAAAGACACCAATGAAGTTTGAAAAAGTCGAATCAATTAATTTTTCAAATTGAAGCCTCATGCCCGTGGAAACCACGGGCAGAGGAGGGAAAGTTTACGTCCTGATGGAATAGGAAGGTCATGGTAGAGGAGGAGTACATTCAATTCAGTGCCCTAATTTATTAAGAGCCCAATCCTAGGCTCAAGAGCTACAGAGACCTAATGATAATTTACATTTCTACAGTGATTTAAGCTTGCCAAAGTACATTCCCCCAACAAAAGCTCTGTGAGTTAAGGAGTACAAATATTTTCTATCCCCAGTTGCCAGAAGAGGAAACAGGCTTCCAGAGGTAAATGCCTTTTCTATGCTTTCACAGCTAGTAAGGGTCAGAGCCGGGGCTTGAACTACAGTCTCCTGAGGTCAGGTCTAGTGTTCATTTCACTCCCTGGGAGCACCTAGGCTACTAGGCTCCTTTTAATGTGGAGGAGCCCTGCTCCAGCATGTGCTGTTGTGTGACCTTGGACAAGTCTCTTCTCCTCTCCTTTTCTCAGCAGTAAAGTGAAGAGATTGGGCCACATGAGCTATGAGATGCTCCTCAGCCCCAAGTAAATGAGTTGAAGTCTCTGTATAATTCTAATGCCTTCCATTTCCACAGCACTTGGAGGTTTGCAAAATGATATCCACATGGTTAGGTTGAGTCCTCACACCTGCCCTGGGAAATCCAGTCAGTGCTATTCTCCCCACTTCACAGACGAGGAAAAAAGCAAGGTTCCCAGATAAGGTCACATGGCTGACAAGGGTCCCTAAGGTGAGATACCAGCCAAGGCAGGTGTGGTCAGCAGGTTCAGCACTCCCTGCACCACCTCCCACTGCCCTCTGCAGTCTCTAGGTAATCCTGGCAGAAGACAGGGCTGCTGAAAGTGGGCAGCCATTCTACTCTTCTTTGCTTTTCAAAAATACATTTATATTGATATCTTTGGTTTATACATCACCTACATTTTTCCTGATTCTCTTTCCTGTTCCCTTCCAGGGACATCTGCTATCACAGAGAATAATTTTAAAGGAAAAAAAAGAGGAAGAAGAGAAAAAATCAGCAAAAGCAATCAATACATAGAAAAAGTCTGAAAATATGTAATATTTCATATGTGTAGATTCCTCCCCCAACACACACACACACACACACACACACACACACACCCCTCTTTGAAGGAGTAGGGTGTGTGTGGGGGGGATCTTCTAACGTCTCATTTGGGGCCAAACCACCCATTTGGTGCAGGCCTCCATCACCTCACAATTGGACTATTGCAATAGTCTCCCTGCCTCCTTTCTCTCCCCACTTCAGCCCATCTTCCATTCAGCCATAAGGTTTATCTTTCTAAAGCACAGGTGTGACCATGTTACCCCCTTACTCAATAAGTTCCAGTGACTCCCTTGTACCTCCAAGTTCAAATAAAAAATCTTCTCTGGTTTTGGTCCCTTCCTGCCTTTCTAGCCTTCTGACGTGTACTCCCCACTCCTCCTCCCACATACTCTGCTGCTGTGACACTGCTCTCCTCACACTTCCCGGAACGGGGCACTCCATCTCCAATTCCAGGCGTTTTCACTGACTGTCCATCATACTCAGAATTCTCTCTCTCCCCGTCTCGGCCTCCTAGCTTCCTTCAAATCCCAACTAAAATCCCACCTTCTGTGAAAAGTCTTTCCTGCTAGTTCCTTCTCTCTGGTGACTATTTCCAGTTTTCCCAGTTCATATCTTGTTTGTACAGTTGTTTGCATGTTGACTCCTCCATTAGGCTGTGAGCTCCTTGAGGGCAGGGATGGTCTTCTGTCTTTTGCAGAAGGCCTGGCACGTAGCAAGCACTAAAATGCTTGCTGACTTGAAAACTCGTAATTGTGCAACATTCACTTCTGATTTTTTTTCTGGTGGTTATCCTCTCTATTTACATGATATATTGTATTGTATTGTATACATTGCTTTCTTAGCTTGGCATGTTTTGCTCTTCATCAGATCATGTCAGTCTTCCCACGCTTTCCCACATCCATCATATTTGTTGTTTGCTGAGCCTAATTCCATTGCATTCATGTACTACCATCTGCTTGGGTGTTACCCAATTGATGGGCATCTACTTTATTTGCAGTTTTTTGCCACTACAAAAAAGCGCTGCTATAAATATTTTTGGTGTACATGGCAGACTTTCTTTTTATCAATGGCCTCATGGACTTTATGCCTAGTGAAATTCCTGGGTCCAAGACTATGAACATTTGAGTCACTGTATTTACATAATTCCAAGTTGCTTTCCCAAATTGCTGTGCTAATTCATAGCTCTACCAACAATGCACCGGTGTGCGTACCTTCAGCAGCTCCTCCACCATTGACCATTGCCATCTTTTGTCATCTTTTCCAATTTGTAGAATGTGAGGTGAAACTTAAGTGTTGTTTTAATTTGCATTTCTATTACTATTGTAACATTCATTCATATAGTTGTTGGGACTTTGCAATTTCTTTTGAGAACTGTTCGTATCCTTTGACCACTTACCTATTGGGAAATGGCTATTGGCATATTTATATATATAGATAAATATCCTTTTATTGTTTTTATAACTTAGATATCAAATCCTCATTGGAGAAATTTGATACAAAGTTTTTTCCCCCATTTAACCACTTTCCTTCTTATCCTAGATGCATTAACATTGTCTGCACAGAAGCTTTCCAGTTTTACGTAATCAGAGTTCTCTTTTGTAATTGCATCTGTCCCTTATTTGATTAAAAATACCTCTCCTACTCATATCTAGGTACCTCTTGGAATTTTTTATGGTATTATCCTGAATATTAAGGCCACATATCCATTCAGGATGGATTGTGGAATATCATGTAATGTGTTGGTCTAAACCTAACTTTTGCCAAAAAGAAATTCAATTTTCTAGTCTCTGCTTTCCAGGTTTCTCAACAGTTGGTTTTTTGTTTTGTTTTTTGTTTTTTTTTTTTATCAAATAGGGAGTTCTTTCCTAGGTATGAGTTTTCTGGTTTATCAAACACTAAGTTATTGAGTTCCATTGCTTGTCATCCTTCTTTCTTTAGTCTGTTCCATTCATCTACTTCTGTATTTTTTAACCCGTATCAGTTGGCTTTGATGACTGACTGTTGCTTTATAACATAGTTTGAGGTTTGGATGTGCTATTCCCCATTTGTCCCTATTTCTTTTCAAAATTCCCCCAGAATTCTAGAGCTTTTATTTTTCCAAATACATTTTGTTATCATTTATTATAAGTTTATCTACTTAATTGAGTTTTCTTTTCCTGAGATCTTTAGTAATTTCAAACTTTTTCTTTTATATTTCCCTGCTGATCACTTTCTGGTTGCCTTCCCTTTGATAAGTATTTCCCTGGAGGCTGGATCCCAAAGAGTCTCAGCCCCCTCCCATATTGGGTAGGTCATAGTTCACCTGCCTCTATGTCTGCCATGAGTGATTTCTGGGAGGACAGAAGTCATCCCAGCTGGATGCCGGGCACTTTCCCTCAGGTTTATTGCAGTGCCACACAGTCTCATACACAGTGTCCTGTTCCAGTTCCTTCTGTTCCTCAGCTCTCTGACTGAGAGGCACAGTGTGCTGCTATGCTGCTTTTGTAGCCTGAACAAATTTCTGCATTTTAGATTTTGGATCTCTGTGCCACTGGGAAGAGTGGGGGTGGGCCGGAGTGTAGAGCTGAGTTCTGCTCCAAACAGGGATAGCTTCCTGCTCCTGTTCCCTCTGTTCCTCTGCTCCCTGACCGTGCTCCTCCCGTTGTTGTCCTCACTGCTATTGCAGCCTGAACAAATTGCTGCCCTTTGCTTCTCCTCAGCACTGGGAGTGGAGAAGATGGAGGGAGGGATAGAGTTGAGTTCCTTTACATTCTCTTGGATCAGCTTTGCAATCCTGCCGCTAAGAAAGTAGTAGGTGGTAGGTAAAGGGGTGATGAATAAGACATTGAGGGTTAAGGATTTTAGCCTTGTCTGTTGGTAGTTGGAGATTTGACGTAATTTGAGGTTCTTGATGTTCTGAATTGTAGAGATAGCTGAAATTACTTTTATCTCTGGCACAAAATTCCTATTTTGGAAAGGTCATGGAGATCAGATAAAATACCTAATCCTCCATCTTGTTTCCAAAGTTATTTTAATGAGATTTATTACATATCTACTATAGGCCAGAACCTCTGCTAGTCAGACATTGGGGCTACAAAGACAACAACTAAATCATCCTTGCCTCCAAGGAACTTCTAATTTAGGGTCATGGGCTTCTCTCAGAAATGAAAGCCTATCCTTTTGTAATGCCAATATTCTGCTGGTGATGTTTGTGTAGGACCAATCTAGTAAGCTAAGTTTTAAGGGACAAATACGAAGTTCTTGACAAAAGTGCATGGAATAGTGAATTAAGTGTTCCACTTAGAATCAGGAAGACCTGGGCTCAAATTCCTGTATTAGGAGGGCAGAGTTTATAATTTCAAAGAGGATCATATATATGTCTGAAATGTTCGGAACCGCCAGATATAAGAAACTCTCAAAGTAGGAGGCAGAAGAATCAAAGCATATATTTAGGCTCCAGAGTAACAGATCCACAAACCAGCATCCCCATTTTGATATAATGATCAAAAGCTTCCAGGCCCAATAAGTCCACCTCACAAGAGTAACCAGGAGGCCACAGAGAAGCATGATGGTGTACAGCAAAATCATATACATGCTTCCCTTCTATGGTAAAAAGATTACCCACTGGCCTCAAGTTCTTGTTCAGCTTCCTCCCGTAGGTCAGCTCTGCTACCGGCAGCTCCTGCTTCAGCTTCGGCTGTGGCTGTAGCTATAGCTGCCTCTGGCTCCAACGGAAGCTCTTTTTAACCATCTGGCTTCTGCAGGGGTGTAGGGTATGCCGGGGAAAGCACAGGCTCTTTCCATCTGCTTAAGCAAGGTGAAGGGGTTGACCGGGAAACCACAGGTTCTTTCCATCAGCTTAAGCAAGGGAAGCAAGATGAAGGGGCTGACAAGCTTACTCCAATCCAACATACAAACAGCATTCAGTTCAGGGGAAAAAGCCAAACTAGTCAAGGGCATTTGTTGACTAAGTGCTAAGGAGCCCATTTTTGGTTACCAACACAATTCCCCATCTGGTACTGACTAGCTTTGTGACCCTGGGCAAGTCACTTTACCTTTCTGGGCCTCAGTTTCTTGATATGGAAAATTCGGAGAATATTAGCACTTCCCCAATAGGATTGTTGTGAGGGTCGGATGAAATAATGGATTAAAACCACTTTGAAAATCTTAAAACTCCAGATAAATGTGAGCTATTATCATTGTTACTAGGTTCACAAATCAACTGCATGAATCTCAGATAAGGGCAAGGTGGCTAGAAAGCAACCTATAGGAAAAAGTTCCAAGGGTCTCAGTGTAGTAGCTCTGTGTGGCCTAATGGGGCGATGTGGCTACCAGAAGGGTAAAGGTGAACGTTGACTGAATTAGTAGACGTCTGGTGTCCCAAACCATGGAGGTAACAGTTCTGTTTCCATGCCTTCCTTAACCTCCAGCAGGAGTATCATGTTCCAGTCTTGGTGTCATATTTGAAGATGGTGATTGAAAGGCCTTGCCTCCACAAAGCAGGCTGGATCCTGGGCTGACTTGGTGTGTCTGGGCTTTGAGACTTGATGACCTGCTAAGACCCTCAGCTGGGAACTTCATGGAGCATGGAAGGCCCAAGCTTTGTTCATCTGTCTACTTGGGTCTTTGCAATGCAGCTCTGGGTCTAGGAGAGAGAGTCTGGGGAGATGTTAAAGCCTTGCTGCCTTCCTTCTCACCACCAAGTCATCCTCCCTTTGGTCACAAGAGGGAGCCATTGACTAAAATAAAAATCCCTATGCTTTCCCATAAAGCTCACCATCTTTCCCTTTGCTCCGACGAAACTTCCAACTGAATGATATTAGCATCGTGCACCTTCCCTCGGTCGTGAAAGGGGTCCATTGGGAAAAGGAGACTTGAAGCTGGACTCAGAGGATCTACCTCAGCTGCTTACTATCTGGGATTTGGGCCAAACCACTTCCCTTCTCTGGGTCTCAGTTTCCTCCTCTATAAAATGAGGGGGTTGGACTCCATGATCTCTGAGGTTCCATGCCTAACTCTATGGGCCTATGAGTCAATGGCCAGAGAACATCGGATGTGAAAGGGCCCTCTAGAACCATCTAGTTCAACTCCCTCTTTCTACAGAAGACAAGACAGAAGCCCAGAAAGGGGGGAAGTCCCTTAGATCCCAGAATATCAACAAACCGACTGGTCTAGATGGGACAGACTGGACAGAGGTCCCACCTGGGTGCTCTGGAGAGCAGGAAGGAGCCACCAAAGGACAAAGTAAGTCAAGAAAGTGTCCCAGCAGAGAACAAAAGAAAACTTAACAAGGAAGCAAAGCAAAGCTGGACAGCCAAGAACACAGTGTGCACTGTTTATTATACAGGCTTTCTTGAAATGGAAATTTATTGCAGTCTATTTTGAATCCTCTCTTACTCTCTGCTGAGCATACGATAATGCTTCTTTTCTTTTCTTATTTTGTACTTAAATTTAGAATATGTTTCTTTTTCTTTTATTATTGTGTATTTAAGTTTAAAATGAATTTTATATATATATATGTATATATATATATATATTCTAGAATGCCAGGACCTATAGAAGCAGAGCTGCCACTAAAAAAAAGGGGAGAAGTGAAGACTTTGGGATCCCTAACTTGGATCAATATCACTAAACTATTCCCCCTACTTCTAATCAGGCAATCAGGCGAAGGGGGACTCCAGAGGCATTGATTGGGGTGAGCCCTCCTGCTGAGGGGCCAAGAGACCAAGCAGCAGATGAGTTCAGGTTCTCACAACAGGAAGAGGCTTCAGTCACTAGAGGTGGATCAGATCCCCAGCCTGGCCTTGTCCCACCTGTCTCCACAACCTCCAGTGGACTATGATTGACAAAAGACTTTTATTTCTCTTGCTGTGGAAAAATTGACAAGAGAGCCAAATAAGTGACCTCATGGGTCACCAACTGTTAACAGATCTAATGTAGTCTTGGATTTCACATTGACAATTAGCTTTGAGTCCAAGTGTTAGATCTGTCACTAATTCATTCTGGGACCTTGGACAAACTCATTCTCCTCTCTAGGGCTGTTGACCCATTTACAAACTGAGGAGGTTGAGCTAAGTGATATTTTAGAGCCCTTCCAGCTCTGATATTCCATGTTATGTGCTCCAGATTCTATACTCTAAGATGTCTTTTGTCCTTGATAGTCTGTGGGCTAGATAGCTTTGTTTTTCAAAAGTTTTTTCAAACTTTTCTCTAAATCAGCATTTTTGTATTAAAATTTACTTTTCATTTTCCATTGAGAGAGCATTTACTTTCTCTCCCTTCCATCTTTCCCTGCCCCATCCCTAGCATAGAAAAACAAAACCTTGTAACAAATATGAAAAGTCAAGCTAAACAAATTCCCACATTCAGGTCTAAAAATGTGTACCTCATTCTGCATCTTGAGTCCATTGCCTCTGTTTCCCACGAGGTAAGTAAGCTGCTTCATCACCTGCCCCCTGGAATCATGGTTGGTCACTGCATTGATCATGGTTGTTAAGGCTTGCAAAGCAGTTTGCCTTTACAATGGTGTTGTTATTGTATAAATGTTCTCCCGGTTTTACTCATATTACTCTTTGACCATTGGTCAAATAAATGTTCAAATAATGACTCGTATTCTTACAAATTTGAATCAGTTATTTATAAATCCTGTATATGAGGCCTTTATCAGCAAAACTTACTGCAGAGCTTCTTTCCCCGGTTACTTGTTTCTGTTCTAATTTTAGCTGCATTGGTTTTGTTTGTGCAAGACCTTTTAAATTTTTATGTAATCAAAATTGTTCATTTACCTTCTGTGATCTTCTCTATCCCTTGCTTGGTCATGAACTCTTCCCTTATCCATAGATCCAATAGGAAATTCCTTACCTGCTCCTATATTTTGTTTATGATGTAATCTTTTACATCTACATTATATATCCATTTTGAACTTATCTTGACATATGGTGTAAGATGTTGGGCTAATCCTAATTTTTGCCACAGTTTTTTAGTTTTCCCAGCAGTTTTTGTCAGATAGTGACTCTTACCCTGGGAGCTAGGGTCTTGAAGTTTATTGAACACTAAGTGACTGTTTATTTGCTTCTGTATGTTATATATCTGATCTAGTCCACTGATAGACCTCTATTTTTTAACCATACCAAGTCATTTTGATGGCCTCTTCTGGTAGTGTCGTTTGAGATCTGGTGCTGTTGGGCCCCTTTCCTACCCATTCTTCTGACTCAGTCAACAGGCAATCATCTTTGGCACAGTCCCTAGTCAGTAGGGACAAAACAGGACTCTCCTGTGCTTTTATCCTTCTTTCTTCATTTTGGCCCTAAGACCTCTAAGTAATCCTGGTGTTTGTTATCATCGTGACCTCCAATACTCTACCACCCTCAGTTTTTTCCCAAGCTCATTCCCCTGTGCTGGCTACAGTATCCTACCTCTTCTATCTTGACATCTTAGTGAACCAGTTCATTTTTATTCTAGGATCTATACTTAAATCCCTTGCCCCCAGTTCCATCACCAACCCCACCTTGCCAAATACCAACCTTGGGTTACTTCCACCAGGCTCTTCCTTTGATCCTATTCACATGTTGCTCAGTAGAGCTAGAAGAAATCATGAAATTGTGCTGACTGGGTCCACTACAAACTTATGTTTCATAATACCAACTAGGCCCTCATTGTAGCAAGCCAATCCTTTATACCTCTCTAATCAATTCACTCTCCCACTCTCCACAGTCACTGTTCCAAACCTCATCTCTCCTCAAGACTCCCACGGCAACCTCTCAAACAAACAAAAAGAAAGTTATTTACTGAGAGTTCCTTCTTCTCCCTCCTCTTTATCTCACATTACTTAGGCATCTTCCCTCACTATATCTTCTTTTACCCCTGTCTTTATGAATTTGAATGCTAAAGCATTCGGAGTACATAAGTTTATTACTGATATTTGTTTGTTGTCTATTGTTCCTTTCAGCATATGTAGTTTCCTTGTTTGTCCATTTTTATTTTTTGAATGTTTGTTTTTGCTTTTCCTGATAGCATGATGGCAGCTCCTGATTTTTTGGATTCATTTGATGCATAGTAAATATTTTTCCATCCTTTTAGTTTTATTTTGTGTATGTCTTTGTTTTTCAAATGTGTTTCTTGTAAGCAACAGATGTAGGGTTTTGTTTTCTTAACCAATCTGTCACTCTTTTTCATTTTATTGAATTGTTTAATCCATTCACATTTAAAGTTTTAAGAGTTGGGTTTATATTTTCTTCCATCAGTCTCTAAAATTGTTTTTTAATTATTATTTCTCCCTCTTCTTCTGTAAACATAGTATTATGTTCCTTTAATTATTTTACTTTAATATTTTTTTCACTGTCTTCCCCTCCTCTCTTCTGATCCCCTGTTCTCATTCATTACCTTTTCTCTGTAGAGTTTCATTGATTTTGTCCTCTCGCCTGCTTTTATCTGGTTACATATTTCTTCCTCCTCTTTCTTTCTCTCACTTAATCCAGTAGACCCTTCATCTTTTCCCTTTCCAGCTAGTCCTATTCATTAGTCATTTTGCACCCCTTTCCTAAAAGGATTTCTCTCACAATTTTCATTATCCATCTTTTTCTATTTACTCAAGAACCTCATTCTGTGATTTGTGACATCTATAATCATCTGGTCTCTCTCTTTTCTCTGTATTCTTTATACAATTAAAGCTTCCTAAGCACAGCATCCTAAGCACAGCAAATGGTGAATCCTTTCCTTTCATTTTGTAGTACTTATTTATAGATGCTTGAACTTATTTACTAGCTCTGGAGGCCATATTTCCTTCTGTTACTCTTTTCCCTGTTGATTTATCTGTTTACATTCAAGGTCTTTGAGGTTTCTTCTCAAAATCTTTGGTAATTTCAGTCTCTCCCCTGCCCTCCACTTTGTTTTTCCTTATTATTCACTTCATGGCTCCCTCACTCTGTTTGTTTTTTCCTTAAGGGCTGAATCTCAAAGAGTCTCAGCCTCCTTTGACACTCAGTAATTTGTAGTTCACCAGCCTAAGTCTCTGCCCAACTGACTTTTGGGTGACCAGAAATGGCCCCAGCTGGATTCTGCACTCTTTCCCTCAGGCAGTTGAGAGCTTTGCAGTGCTAGTGCTTTGGGGCTGCTGCCCCCAACAGACTTTTGCTCTTGAAGGGCTGCGGCCAAGCTGACTGTTGAAGCACAAGCAAATTTCTGAAGCATGAAGCCCGTGCTTCTATGGCACTGGAAAGTAGGAGAGAGGAACAGCGTGTAGGGGTTGGTTTTGATAAAAGCCTTTATTATGTTCTTGGGTGTGCTAGTTCGGCCTCACTGCCAATAGCATGGGAGGTGGGGAGAGGGATGCTGAGTGAGCTCAGGGCCAGTTAGTGCCACTTCCAGGCTTTGGATTTTTTAACCTTCTTTTGGATTCTGAGTGCCCTAGATTATGGAAATAGCTGAATTTGTTTTATCTTTGGTGCATAATCTCTGTTTGGAAGAGGTTTGACAGGTCCTGGGGATTAGAGAAAATGTCAAGTCCACTATTTTGTGCATGTGACCCAAGAGTCCAAGCAAAATAATTCTAATATTTTTTCTTTATTTCTTTGTGTAAATTCCTTTATTTTTTGTGTAAATTTTCCTTTTTTAGTTTTAATTCTGAAAATTTTCTTTTCATCTTTCTTTTTGAAAATCAAATTAAAAATGGGTTGCCTATTTTTTATAAAACAATTCCTAGTTTGATTTATTAATTCAATGAAGTTATTTTGCTTTCAATTTTAAACATATTTTCTTTGAGTTTCAGAATTTCTGTTTTAATGTGTAATTGTGTATTTTAAAGTTCTTGTCTTGGGTGTCCTCCTTAAAATGGGGCTTCTGGGAGGGAATAAATCAACTAATCAGAGGGAGAAGTTGTAGGGACAGAGGTTACTTTCAATGTATGAAGCCCAGGGATAGACGGAGCTTTCAGGGTATAGAGGTGTCTGTGGTAGGGTAGAGAAAGTCCAGAGAGTGAAGAGTGAAGCCTGGAGAAGAAGGAAAGTGACATTCAGTGCCTACCAATTAAGAAACGGCCAAACCTAATGCCTTTTCTCAGTCCTCGTTCTTCTTGACCTATCTATAGTTTTTGACACTGGCAATCACCACCTCCTCCTGGGTACTGTCTCTTCTCCAGGTTTTTGTGACACTCTCCTGGTCCTCCCCCTTCCTGTCTGACCATACTTTCTCAGTTTTCTTTTCTGGTTCTTTATCTATGTCGTGCCTACTAACCATGAGTGTACCTCAAAGTTCTGTTCTGTCTGTTTCCATGCAGGAGAATGGCCTGGGAAAAAAAACTGAGGGTTTTAAAGCAGAGATGAAGAAAGAATGATGAAAAGACAGGGGAGTCTAGGGGAGAGTAGGGACTGCACCAGAGGTGATTGCCTGTTGACTGAGAGTCAGAAGAGTGGATCCTTGTCAGAAGCAGCCATCTCCTCTTTGAATTTTAAGAGTTGGGGAAACGAGTCTGTTTTTGGGAAGCCAGCAAGTTACCCTGGTCACCCCCTTGCTACACTCAACAAGTCAAATCCATATGGTGTATTAAGCACTCACTAGTGCCAGGCACCATACTGAGCACTGGACTTACAAAGAAAGGCCCTGCCCTCAAGGAGTTCACAATCTAACAAGAGAGGCAATGGGGAAATGGCTACATGCATAGACAGTGTCTTCAGAGTAAACTGGCAGGAATCTGGGACGGCAGGCACTAGCATCAAGGGGGACTGTGGGAAGACCCCAACAAGAGTCCATTATCTCATTCTTCAATTGCCAATCATCTTTTGTGAATACTGGAAAACAGGGCATGTTGCTTAGCAAGAAGCCAGAGGACATATGGGATATGGAAGGTATCCCAGTCCACCAAATCAGGGGTTCCCGTGATCACCCCTGTTCCTATTCTATGAGCTGAAGGAGACTGAAAGAACCATAAAGCATCTATTACTCCATTTCTGTTACAGATATCTACTTGGGAGAATCCTAACAGAACCACCAAAGTCCCAGCTATGACCCAGATGTTACAGGAATTGAAGCTGGCACAAAATTATCTATCTCTTAAGAATTCAAATTCTTTATTTATTTTATTTATTTTTTTGCAGGGGGGAAGGTAGGGCAATTAGGGTTAAGTGACTTGCCCAAGGTCACACAGCTAGTGTGGCAAGTGTCTGAGGCCAGATTTGAACTCAGGTCCTCCTGACTTCAGGGTCAGTGCTCTACTCACTGTGCCACCTACCTGCCCCACAAATTCTTCATTAATGGGCCTTAAAAAGAATTGGATCATAAGATTTAGTGCTGTAACGGACCACTGAGATGATTTAATCCAAATTACAGATGAAGAAATTGAGATCCAGAGAGAGGAATGTATTTCCCTGGGATCCTAGTTCATAAATGTCAGATCTGGGACTGGGAAAGCTGTCTCCTGACCCCAGCTGCCCTTGAGAACATCTTTTCTGTCTTCTCTGGGCTCTAGGTTCTATGTCTAGATTCCTGGGTGACAATGTCTGACTGCTTCAGAGCTGGAAGTGACCTTAGATGTCCCATTCATTTTACAGGGGAGGATGCTGATGCCTAGTGTGAGGCCAAGTGACTGGCCTGGAAGCATGACCATGATGAAGGGTAGATGAAGAAAGTATTATTGAGGAAGAACCGCACCTCTCTTGGGGGGTGGGGGGTTGCTGCTCCATGCCTTCTCCCTCTTGTTTTCCTGTCGACACTCTCCAATTTGTGTGCTAGAAATGAGAAACATGACAAAACCAGGTGTATCAACAATCTGGCTAGCAGCTGCTGTGGGGGGTGTAAAACCAACAACAGCCAGCTCACAGAACACTGCAAAAGCCCAGGTCCTTTTGATCTGCTTTACTAAGGAAAGCAACGTTAAGGGGTTGACAAGCTTACTTTAATTCAGCATACAAATATCATTCACTTAGTTCAGGGGAAAAAGCCAGCACCCTGAACTTCAGAGCAAATGCAAACAAATTACAAACATCGACAGACAGACCCAATACAATTCATAGTTACCAACATCTAGGTTCAGCCCAGGAGCTCACAACAAGGGCTGGCCCAGAGTCACGTACCACCATGGCTGTGGGTAAGAGCTCCGAAAAAAGAGAAAGCCAACCCCTGGTTTTATACCTTTTTCAGGGTCAAGGGTGAGTCACACATGCGACTCACCCATGTGACCTAAAATCGTCACAAAGAGGCGACTTAAACCCACGCAGTCTAAAAGCCTCTGATGTCACAAACGTGTCACTCAAACCCACGGAAACTAGGCCCTCCCCTGAGGCAAGGAGGTCATCAAGGACTCCTAATTTAATCAAGGAAACAAAGGCCAAACTCTTCAAGGGCACTTGGTTGAACTAAGTTCTAAGAGCCCATTTTGATTGCCAACACACCAGGGGAGTCAGGACTGATGCAATCACCAGCCATACTTTAAGGATATCACTGCCCAGAGACCCTGGGCAAGTGTGGCATTCACTCCACACTTGGGTTCAGGGCATGGGGCTTTGAATTTGGGGATCCCCTGGATATTGCCTACTCAGCATCTCTTATTCCTAGGCCATCAAAGGTGCCACACATGCTCAGCTGGTGTACTGGAATGGGGTACAAAGGAACTGCTGAGAATCAGCCCCCAAATCTGCTGTCTTAATGCCACAGTAGATGACCTTCATTCAGGACAGCTGGCCCATTAATCAGCAGCACTCCACTACTGCGTGGAGATATTGGTTTAGCTCTCTACTTTCACACAATCCTCTTCTCTATTCTTAGCCTTCTGCTTATGGCAAAAGCCACAAGGCACACATCCAGCCCCGGACATTGTCAGGGGAAGTCAGCAACCCACCAGCCTTAGGGGATGGGGGGATGTCATTGGGAGATCTCCCTCTGACCTGATGCTGTGAAGATGAGACCCAGTTGGGGCAAGGAGTTCAAGAAACAGGGAGTAGTTTCCATGAGCAAAAAGAAAGTGGATTGCTTTTCCCTGTTTATATTGCTAATATATACGTTAAAGAAACAAGGCCTTGGATCTTTCCAAGCTTTAACATCCATCTTGGCCTTGACATTGTGCCATGTACAGATAAGTTGAAAGAACATTGATGTTTCACCTGGAGGACAGAAGAGTCAGTGTTAGAGGAGGCATGCTAACTATGCTCAAATATTTGAAGAATTGTCATGTGGAGAGGACTAGGTATTAGATTGGTTCTATTTGTCCTCAGAGGGCAGGCCTAGGAACAGCAACGAGGGTGGGCATGGGGGTTACAGGAAGACAGGGTCAGGATCAGTGTAAAGAAGAATCACCTTAGGAAACAGTGGGCTGCCCCCTCTGGATGTCTGCAAGCGTGAGTCTGGACACCCAGCCTCTTGTCCTGTTGTTCAGACAGGAGATTTCCCTCTCAAGTGCAGGTTAAAGTGGAAAGCCCCTGCTACTTCAGAGAGTCGTCATCCTAGGTGCTTCTCCAGAAACTTATCCAAGACTTTGCTCTAATCCCACCTTCTACAGGAAGTCTTTCCCGGTCCTCCTCACTGCTAGGGCTGTCCCCTCTTGGATTACCTCCCATCTAGTCTCTACTAGCTACTTAGCTTGTCCTTACTTATTTACACATGTCCTCTCCCCGCATCAGAAGGCCCACTCCCCAAGGGCAGGTGCAGAGTTTTCACCTTCCTTTGTATCCCTAGCCTGTACTACAGGTAAGTATTTAATAAATGTTTGTTGGTTTGTTGATCGATAGCAAACCAAAGGACCAGCTTCCCCAAGGTGTGCTTACCTTGGCTCCACTGCCATGTCTGGAGCACTCTTCTTCCTGAAACCCCCAGTGGATTCCACCTAGACTCTTGTTTCCTTCACAGTTAGCTACTTACTGCCCTGCAGGGCCCGAGGCTGTTTTTACTTCCTCGGGTCAACCCTCAATTCCCACTGAGTCTGGTAGTAACCCTTGATATTCCTCAAAGCTTCCAGTTGTGTCATGAACTCAGTCTGGCCATGAAAAGCCTCTCAAAGATGACCACAGTTCTCCTGGCCAGCAGCCTGCCCAACTGTGGTGCCCTCTGCTACTGGGGAACCCCAAGAAGCAGCCCTCAGTGCCCCAAGACAATGACTAGTTAGTGACATTTGACAAATGGACTTGTTTCCAGGCATTCCAGAACCAACTGATATCTTATGTTAGAACCAAATTTGGCCTTCTTGTTGGAGAGCCATCACACTGGTGCTCTGGCTGCCCTTGAATGCTCAATGGAAATACAGCAGAAACCGAAGTCAAATACCCAGGACAGCTTTGACTGGATACCTCTGAGGGCCTTTTCTAAGTCTAACTCTCTGGAATCCTTTAACGTGATCACTCCAAGGAACCAAGAATGTTTCAAATGAAGAAGGAAAAAATTGTGGGGGGGTGGCGCAAATGACCACCTCCAAATGTGTGAAGAGCTATCCTGTGAAAAAAGGATATGACTCATTCTGCTTGGTCAGAGAACATAAAATGGGTGGCCTTAATTTTTCATATTGCATGTAGTCGATGCTTAATAAATATTTGTGAGATTGAGTCGAAGTTGCACGGAGGCATTTTGGGGCTTTATAGAAGAAATTGTTAACAGCTAGAGCAAGCTACAAATTAAGTGAGCTGCCTTGTGAGATAATGAGGTTCCTGTCACTGAAGGTATGCAAACAGATTTTGGGTAGCCCATTTAGCAGAGCTGCACTAGATGGGAGGTCAAATGGGATCCTTTAAGGTCCTCAGATGCCATGATTATTCACCATCATCATTGTCTGAAGTGTGGCATAATAGAAAGAACACTTGGTTTAAAGTGAAGAGACCTGGGTTCAAATTCTACCTCTGACATTTAGCTATGTGATCTTGGCTCTCCAGTGACTGAGGTTAGATTTGATGATCTCCCATGTGCCTTCCAGCTCTCAATCCTGTGATCATGATAGCATCAATGGCATAGCAAGGGAAGAAGCTCAATGCAATGGACTTAGGGGCAGGAACCCAAACTTTGGATTCAGGCTCCCCACTTCCTAGCTATGTGTGCCCCGTGGCAAGTTGCTTCCTTCCTAAAGCTTCAAGTGGCCCACCTCCAAGTGGGGAGCATGATACTTTCTAGGATTATTCGCCAAGAGTTGTTCTGTTCAATTCATTTCCACAAGCACAGTTGGCTATTGAGCCAGGCCCTGAGAATATGCAGCCCCTGCCTTTACTTGGGCTTATATGCTGTTAGTAGCAGTTCATTCCTTTCCTTCCTCCCTTCCTCCCTCCCTCCCCTCCCTCCTTTCCTCCCTCCCTTCCTTCTTTCCTTCCTCCCTCCCTTCCTTCCTTCCTCCCCCTCCCTCCTCTCCCTCTGTCCACATGGGGAATAATACCCTTATCTGTGGGTGCTCTGCCCAAAAGAATATAAATTTTGGTCCCTGAAACCTAGCAAGATAGCTTGGGGTTTTCAGGCTAGCTTTCTTTTTATGGACATGCCTTAAACCCAAATCACTTTGGCTCTCTGACTGGCCAACAATAGGTCCTAGCCCAAGCCTCATTTGGTCAGAGTTTGTGCCCTGCTGGCTCAGAGTAAGTGTAAATAGCAATTGTTTGTTTGGGCCAGAAACCCTGAGGGTCTTCCTTTCCAAGATTGATTTTTTTGACCAGGAAAAAAGGCCATTTTGGGGCCTCATTTCTTACCTAGCTTTAGTCACTGAATGGGCATTGCCTCAGTTAAACTGAGACCTATTAAAGACCTTAGCTTAAAAAGAGCAAAGTGTCCCACTGCATCCTGGGCCATCTCTAGTCATCCTGATCTCTATCTGGCCACAGGACCCAGCTGGCTCTGGAGGAGAGAGTGAGGCTGGTGACCTTGCACAGCCCTCCCTCACTTAAATCCATTTCACTTTCATGTCACGACATCACCTTCCTGATGTCATGGTCCTTTTCAAGAACCAAGGACAAACAGTGACAGCAAGTATCTAACGAAATATAAAATAACTTCTTAGAGGCAAGGAGATCACCAGTATCAGGGAAGGAAGGACAGTGTTCGGGGTGATCAAAACATGACAGGCCTCCCTCTTAGAGCCTGTTCAGGGAAAATGAGGTACACAGCCACGGAAAAAGAAAATATACAGAGAGTAAATACAAAGCCATTTCAGAAGGACAGGGCAGCATTAACAACTGGAGGTTCAAGGAAGGCCCCTTGAAGGTTCAGGAAGTACAGCTGAGCCTGTGAATGAAGCTGGGGGTTCCAAGAGGCAGAGGTGAGGAGGGAAGGCTTTTTTCTCCACAATAGAATGGAAGCTTCTTTCGGGCAGGTGTTATTTTGGTTTTTGTCTGGCTATTCTTGTCCCAGGGGAGGCTCCTTGGAACCAGGAAAAACTTAGCTCAAGTCCTGTCTCGAATGCACATTGGGTGACCCTGGATAAGCCACTTGGCCTCTTGGTACTCTAGGTTGCTCTCTAAGACTAAGTTGCAGAGAAGGTTGTATCTTGTATTAAAAAAGGAAGCTTCCTTCCTGCTGCCCGGGCCAGAGCTGTAGCTACTGAGCTACCTGGCAACCTCTCAGTTGGGAGAGGAGTATTTCATTGGCCTTAAACTACACACAAGTAGAAGTGTCATGACCTAAGCCTATCCACACCTATGGGTGGAATATAAAGTCCCCCAACTGACACTCAGAGTGGTTCACCAGCTGGCACCTCCCGACTTTTCCAGGCCTACTTGCCACCCCTCTGCATGATGCAGTAGCTCTCAGCTCTGCCATTATACTGGCTGTTCCTGATGCTCCCTCAATTCTGCCTCTCAGAATCTATGATTTCCTTCAAGACTCAGCTCAAGGGCCCACTTCTCCCTGGAGCCTTTCCTCGTTCCCCCACCAACCACCTTGCATGCATTTTGTATACACTCTGTCCAAACTTCTGTGTATACATGTGGTCTCCTCCATTCTACTGGGAGCTCCTGGAGGGCAGGGGCTGTTTTTGTCTTTTCTTTGTAGCCACAGCACTTAGCACAGTGCCTGACACATAGTAGATGATTAATCAATACTTATTGGTTGACTGATCTGCTTAGCTCTCCCCTCTCCCCCCAACATGCCACCAATGGCCTGACACTCAGATCCTGAGTAGGTCCTGGAAGGATGGAGCTTCCCAGGATTGGCAGTGCCCTACAGAACTACCTGAAGGGGCAGCCTCCACTGGGGGAAGCCAGAGCCTAGAGGCCAATCACCAGGGCCCCTCTAGACCCCTACTGCCAGGGCAGCCCTAGAGAAAGCACAGATTAAGCAAGATGTAGGCCAGCAGCAAAACACGTGAGTGTCCCGGGGGTTGGTCACACAATCATGACATCGCAGAGGTGAAAACAATGTTGGGGGATGTCTGATTCAATCTTGACTTTAACGAAAATCCTCTTTCCTACACGCCTGGCCATGGTCTTCCAGCCTTTGCTGAAGACTTCTAGTCAGGGGAAATGCACTATAGGTCCTGGGTTCCATAATCCCACCCCCCATGCAGCCCCTTCCCCTTTGAGGCAGCTCTGAGTGCTAAGTGTTCTGTGAAATCCCCCGAAATCTATCACTCTGAGACTCTTCACCTCCTCTCCCTTCCCCTCCCCCCACACTCTGGGCCCAAGCAGAATAATCTAATCCCTCTTGTGTGCCCTTCAGATACTTAAAAGAGAGCTCTCATGTCCCCACTCCACCTTCTTATCCCTAGTCCTTCAAGTAGTCCTGTACGGCCTGATCTGGAGGCTCTTCACCATCCTAATGGCCATCCTTAATGCTTGCCTGCTTAACTGTGACCCTTCAGATGCCTTCCAGCCTCACTGCAATGGCTCTCTTGGCTGCTGTTGATTTGGGGGCAAGCTTCCACCTCTTCCATCTTTTTCGGGGGAATTTGACTGTCTTGAACCCAAATGGAAGATTTTGCTCTGGCAGAGTAGGCAATCATGAGATGTTTATTAGATAAACTTGCATTTCATCTGATTAAATTGGGCCCAGTGTTCTCTCCTGGGAAGATGTTTGGGGATCCTGAAGATCACAGAGCCAAAGACGGATCTCTTAGGGCAGAGGTTGCCAAACTTTGTGATTGTGTATTCCCACTGGAAAATATTTTTGAACATGTACACCCAATATGTAGAACCCCTTATTTATAAGTCATATACATGTTCTATTATGTTCATAATTATAAACTCTATGGAACCCAAACAAAAAGAGAAGCTAAAAATAATGAAATAAAGATGAAATGCCATTTGATCTCAAAGTCACTGGGGAGCCACAGGAGCTCATTGAGTAGGGCAGTTAACATGGTCAGATCGGGGTTTTAGGAGGACGGAACAGGGGTCCAGTTAGAGGGTGATTATAATAGCCAAGGCAAGAGACAACGAGTGCTCTAACTGAAGCAGGGGGTGACTACATGAATGTAGAGAAGGAAGAGAGGACGAGATTTGTGAGAGGATCGGCTATGAGGGGCTGGAGTGAGGAAGGAGCTAGGAAGGACATTGAAGTTGAGAACCTGGGCATCTAAAGGGGCAGAAATAGAGAAGAGGGAAACATCTGGGGGAAAGAGAATCCAATGAGAGCTCCAATGTGGACCATACAACACATCCATGCTGACTCACCCTCCCCTGATGAAAAAATGAAAGGTGTGCATGGGGAGGTCAGGGCCCTTACTCACTTGGCCACTGCCGGGAGCAGAGATCCAGGGAGGCTGCCCTAGCTTTGAGATGATCTGGGGGATTGGCTGTGGGGATGCTGGAGAATGGGCCAATCAGTCACTCAATAAGCATTCCTTAAGGTCTTGCTATGTACTAGGCATCATGCTACCAGTTGGGGATACAAAGAAAGGCAAAACTAGGTTGTCTGCCCTCAGAAAGGTTACATTCTACTAGGGGAAGCAACAGGCAAGTAATGATATACACGCATGATCTAGACAGGTTATATGTAGACAGTCTATACGGAAGGGAATTCCAGAGAGAAGGTGATGGGAAGAGGAAGAGGGGCCTGGAAAGGCCTCCTAGGAGAGGGAGGACTTGAGCTACTGGGAATGTCTGAGTTGGGGTTAGGGTGGAATTGCTCTCAAGGGTCAACACCATAAGAAGCCAGTGCTGAAAGAGCAAAGTAGGACACTAATGTGTGGTAGTTGGTTAAGTTCTATTGGAGACAAGTTCATAATTGGCTTTCAAGGAGGAATACATTCCATCTCCCAATTGGTTGGTCCCTTGGGGTCATGCCACGGCCCTCTGTGGGCACAAGGTCCTACCTTGGAGACCACTGCCCTGAGGCACTCCACTGGAGACTTACCTTCAAGTCAACATCTACGCATCAACAGCTACCCTTTTGTTGTTGTTGAGTCCTTTTGGTGTGACCAACTTTTCATGACCCTATATTGGACTTTCTTGGCAGAGATAATGGAGTGGTTTATCATTTCCTTCTCCAGCTCATTTTACAGATGACAAAACTGAGGCAAACAGGGTGAAGTGACTTATTGATGGTCACACAGCTGGATTTGAATTCAGGTCTTCTTGACTTCAGGCCTGGAACTCTACCCACTGTGCCACCTACCTGCCCCAGCTCCTCTGTGGGTCTGTCCATTTAACCAATTCAGAATCTAGCTAAGTACATCTCTCCCATAACAAAAGCAATTCCTGGAGAAACATTATCAGTCAGTCCACAAGCACTTATTAAGCACCTACTGTGTGCCAGGCACTGTGCTAAGAGCTAGGGATACAAAGAAAGGTGATAGACAGTCCTTATCCTCAGGGAGTTCACAGTCTAATGAAGGAGCAAACCTCCAAACAACTGGTTGCATCTAAGATATAGACAGGGTAGCAGAAAGGTTAGCTCTGAGGGAAGGCTCTAGCAGTGGAGGGGTGGAGGGAGACTGGGAAAGCCTCTGGAAGGAGGTGGGATTGGAGCTGAGTCTTGAAGGAAGCTGGAAAAACTAAGAGGTAGAAGCGAGAGGCTCGAGGGCCAGCCAGCCTGGAGTCAGGAGATGGATTGCCCCATGCAAAGAACTTTCTCATATATTTTGTTCCAAATCTAAATAAATGATCTTGTCGGCGTTTCCCCACGTCCAACAAGGCTGTGGGGTTGGTCTGGAAGAGGCCATGCTGACTCTGCCCTTTCTCAGTGTCCACCAATTCCTCTCCTTTTAACAATATGGCCTAGAATTTTTGCAGAAATGATACCAACGGCTCGTGTTCCTAGAGCACTTGCAGGTTCCCAATGCACTTTATAGACACTGCCTCATTGGGTGCTTTGGTTTTCCTAGGCTCACTGGCCTCGAGTTTGGAGGCCTGGTTCTTTGCCTCTTTTCAGAATCAGGCAGCCAGTTTCTCTTCTGTGCTGTGAGGTATGTGGCTCCCCTCCCACCCCGGCTCCCCTTGAACTCCTTCAGAGATCAAGGCCGGTGACTAAATCACTCCAAGTGCTAGTTCTTTGAATGACTTCAAAGGGAATTTGGCCCTGATGAGTGGGGCCCATCAAGGACAGTTGGACACTCTCTTGCCGAGCCCCTCCTTATCTTGGGCATCTGCTGCCTATTAGCCATGGCTTGTTCTGTCCTTTCCACTACAAAGATTATTCTCCTTGGCAGAGAAAATCAAAGCAATCTAAAAGTTGAGTATCCTCATCAGCTGTCTCTTGTTCCTTATCTCAGTCACGTCTACCCCAGGCAATGGTACTGGCCTCCCTTTGATCTTCTACTGAATATAGCATTTGTTCCTAAAGAGAGGTCTCCTTAGAGTAGCTGGCCTTCCCCTCACCTAACCTCCATGAACCCAGAGAACAGTGGGGGAGTTTGGATGACCCGATCTGGGCTCTCCCACGGCCCCTGGTCCTCCTTCAGGTCCTGCTCTCCTGCTGTTACCATCGCTGCTTGGCCTGGAGCTCTCAGGGGATCTGAAGCTGGAAGGGGCCTTCCAATGCATTGATGTAATCCCTTATCTTCCAGCAGAGAACATCAAGGCTCATGGTTCTGGGGACAAGCATCGTAAGCGGGAAGAGTAGGGCCAACATGACCTATCTGTGAGATCCCTCCTCCCTCCTAGAAGAGTGGGAAAGATGCCAAAGTTACAACAGGGCAAATTGCCCCACCTGGGTTTCTAAGAAAGGACAAAACTGAGGCAAGACGAATTCGAATTCAGCTTCCTATCACCAAGCTTAGACAAAGATTGAGCATTCGCCTTTCTCCAGCTCTCATCCTGGCCCACTCTTTCTCTTGTTTTTTGAAAATCCTATAGCCAGGATCGATAGGATTGTAGGAGAATGGTCATGGAGATAGGCTTAGCTCCATAGCACCATGAGGGATTAGAGGAAGACTTTAACGGAGGGAAAAGAATAGTAGAGGGAAATGTATGTTCGACTTGGAGTCAGATGACCTGGCTTCAAATCCTGGCTCTGCCACTTACTACTTGTACCACCACAGGCAAGTCACTTGGTATCTCTGGGCCTCAGTTTCCTCACCTTTAGTAGAAGGGGTTTGAACTAGATGACTTCTAAGTTCCATTGTAGTCCTACATCTATAACCTACACCCTAATCCTTGCCCATCCATCTTCCTCCTTCTTGGGGATATTGGAAAATTCAATGAGATGATGGACAGGAAAGTGCTTTGAAGCATTGAAGGTATTGTGGCAAGGTCCATTCCAACAAGCAGTTATTAAGTGTCTACTATGTTCTAGGTGCTCTGGATATGTAGACAGAACAAAACAGGCCTTGCCTTCAAGGAACTTCCATTCTACTGGGAAGTTATAACATGTAAAGAGAAGTATGAGGCTTAGGGATTAGATCTGGGGTTTCTTTGATATCAGGAACTCCCAGATAAGGAAAGTCCCTCTCCCAATGCAGACTGGTCACTCCCCTACAATTTAGAGCTTCAGAGCATTGAGGGGTTAAGAGATTTGCCCAAGATTGCTTTGCCAGTATGTGTAAGAGTTGACTCTTCAACTCAGGTCTTCCTGACTCCGCAGCCAGTGATATCTCTCTCTCTCTCTCTCTCTCTCTCTCTCTCTCTCTCTCTCTCTCTCTCTCTCTCTCTCTCTCTCTCCCCCCCCCATACTCTGCAGTGTCTCATATAAATAGAGGTTTGTACATGATAATTGGGTGGTAGAGAGAGAGAAAGCACAACCTAGGGGGATCAAGGCTTCTTGTAGGAGGTAATGGGTGAATTGTGCCTAAAAGAAGCTAGATCTGAAGTGATAAAGATGAGGTGGGTAAGCATTCCAGATAGGAGGGACAGTGTGTGCAGAGTTACAGAAGTAGGAATGGTATGTACAAGGAGTACTCGGTGGCAAGTTTGACTAGAATGTAGAGCACATGAAGAAAAGTACCAGAAAGTGAAATAAGTTGGGAAAAGTGTATGGGTTCCACCCATCAAATTGGTGAAGATGACAAAAGGCAAAAATGGTTACTGCTGGAGGAACTGGGGAAATACTGGAACACAGACATACCACTGGTAGAACTGGGAGTTGGTTTAACCGTTCTAGGAAACAATTTGGTGTTGTACCAGGAAGTCACTAAAATTGTTCACGGTCTTTCACCAACTGATTTCACTACTAGGCATACACCCCCAAGGAGGTCAAAGGCAGAGGGAATGTTCCATATACACCAAAATATTTATAGCAGCGCTTTGTATGGTAGGAAAGAACTGAAAACAAAGAAGGTGTCCATAAATTGGCAAATGGTTCATGAATGTAATGGAAATTATTGCAGTAGAACTCAGAGAAACTTTGGAAGAGCTGTGTGAACTGATGCAAAGTGACATAAGCAGAACCAGGAATACGATTTGCATAATGATCACAATAACAGAAAGGAAAACAATCTCCAAAGACTTCTGAATCAGCGCAGTGATTAACTGTGACTTCAGGGGAATGATCGTGAACCAGCCATGCCTCCTACCTCCTTCAGAGAGGTGATGGGCAATTACATGGTCAACGTGTTGGCATGTTTGGCTTCATCATATTCTTTGTCAGAGCATTCTATCTATTGGTGGTGGGGATAGGTAGAAAGGGAAGTCACTGGGAAATAATCCCTCCAAAGAGAAAAAGAAATTATGCTGAAGCCAGATTTGGAAGATCTTTAAATGCCAAACAGAGGAGTTTGTATTAGATCACAGAAACCATAGGGAGCCACAAAGCTTCTTGAGCAGGTGAGTGGCCTGATCAGAGCTATGCTTTAGAAAACTGTTGGTAGCTGTGTGGAGGCCGAATTTGAGAGAACAGAGTCTGGAGGCAAGGAGACCATGGAGGAGGCTATGACAGTTGCCTAGACAAGAATTAATGAGGGCCTGTGGATGGAGAGAAGCAGAAAGTAAGGGAATAAGCATTTGTTAAGCATCTACTGCGTGCCAAGTACTGCACTAAATACTTTACAAATATTATCCCATTTGTTCCTCCTTGAGGGGAGGGACTGTCTTTTCCCTCTTTCCTCCAGAGCTTAGCACAGTGCCTGGCACATAATGAGGACTTAATAAATGTTTATTGAATGAATGAACAATGACTCTGGGAGATACATGCTATTATTATCCCCATTTTACAGTTGGGGAAACTGAGGCAGAGTTTCAGTGACTTGCCCAGAGTTGCCAGCCAGGAAGAGTCTGAGGCTGGATTGGAACTCAGGTCTTCCTAACTCCAAGCCCAGAGCTCTATCCACTGTGCTATCTAGCTGCCCTCAGAAAATTTGAGGAAGTAGAATCAACAACTTTCTAACTGAGTAAATCAGGGTCACAAGGGAAGAAGCAGAGTCCAGGAAGGCTATCAGTTTATAAAGCAGGACCACTAAGAGGATGCCCTCACTAGAAGTAGGGGAGTTTGGAGGAGGGGAGCTAATGGAGGGGAAGGCTGATTCATTATTACTAGCCCCTGGCAAACAGAGAGGCCTGAACCTTTGGTCTTTCAAATATCAGGGAAACAGATCATTTTTCTGGCCTAACCTTGTGCCCTCTGGGATGGCAGCTGGTTTGTCTGGGCCAATTTTGTGCCCTCTGGGATGCTGGCTGAGTCATGCATGGCCCAAGGAAGTTTCTAAGCCATTGTGCTATAGATGGCCTCCAGCTATGGTGGTTTGGTTCTCTGAGCTCATTGATCCAGGGTGAGGGAGACTCCAACCTAAATCAGGAGATGGGCTTCATGAGGACATCAGATGCCTCATTCTGGATGACAATCACAAGTCCATGTGAAACTAGGGGTCCAGCAAGCTACAGAAACAGTGGGCATCCCAGGGGTTTGCATCCTGGTTCAGGGCAGGCTGGATCACAGGAAGTACTGGGGAAATCAAATGGAGAGTCCTGAGCCTGTCCTCCTGCCATCTCAGGACCACTATGGCTTGGAAGCTTTACCTGACTTCAGGCAGGAAGGCCTGGGTTCAGCCTCCGAGCACTTCAATAACCCTGTGACTCTGGGCAAGTCATGCCAACTCTGAAAAATAGAGATAATCAACCCTTCCAAAGTGTATTAGGAGGGCAGAGTTTATCATCTCAAAGAGGATCATATACATGTCTGAAAGGTTCAGAACCGCTAGATATAAGAAATTCTCAAGATAAGAGGCAGAAGAATCAAAGCATATATTTAGGCTCCACAGTAACCAACCCATGAACCAGCATCCCCATTTTGATACATTGATCAAAAGCTTCCAGGCCCAATAAGTACGCCACACAAGAGTAACCAGGAGGCCACAGAGAAGCATGATGGTGTACAGCAAAATCATATACATGCTTCCCCTCTATGGTAAAAAGATTACCCACTGGCCTCAAGTCCTTGTTCAGCTTCCTCCCATAGGTCAGCTCTGCTACCGGAGGCTCCTGCTTCAGCTTCGGCTGTGGCTGTAGTTATAGCAGCCTCTGGCTGCAACGGAAGCTGTTTTTAACCATCCAGCTTCTGCGGGGGGGTGTAAGGTACGCCAGGGAAAGCACAGGTTCTTTCGATCTGCTTAAGCAAGGTGAAGGGGTTGACCAGGAAAGCACAGGTTCTTTCCATCAGCTTAAGCAAGGGAAGCAAGGTGAAGGGGCCGACAAGCTTACTCCAGTCCAACATACAAACAGCATTCAGTTCAGGGGAAAAAGCCAAAGTAGTCAAGGGCACTTGTTGACTAAGTGCTAAGGAGCCCATTTTTGGTTACCAACACACAAAGGCACTGCCAACTTTGAAGCACTGAGTATCATTTGGGGCTCGGCAAGTGGCTGGGCCACCGGCCTTGTCCTTATGCACCCCGATTCCCATACATGGCGAAGAGACAGTTAAATGAAACTGTGTGGAACTGTCCTTCATTGCTGCAGGAGTCATGGGCGTCGGCTATGTAGACCTGAGAGGACCCTTAAAGGTCTGGAGATGAGGAGACCAAGGCCCAGAGAGGGGAGGGGAGAGTATGAAAAGCAATGGGGTGGGATTTCTAGGACTTGGATTCAGATCCTGCCTCTGGTATTTCATGCCTTAGGCAAAGCCTTTCATCTCTCTAGGCCTCCCCTATGTGTGATGTGATATCCTCCCTGCAGCCCTGAAGGTTTCTGCAGGCTTGGATCCTCTGCTCTGACGACCTCAGGGCCTGCAGGTAAAGCAGGCACCTCTGGCTTCCACACTGTACCAGACTGCCTCCTGCTGGCACCCAGTCCAGCTCTTTGCACCGTAGCTTTGCAGAAAGCTGACTTCCTAGCATGCTGTACCAGACTGCCTCCTGCTGGCACCCAGTCCAGCTCTTTGCACCGTAGCTTTGCAGAAGGCTGACTTCCTAGCATGCTAGGCTCAGTCTTGTGCCCCAGCACTAGTGCCTGAATTGGGTTAGGCTGAGCAGAGGTGCCAGGGGTCAGGGTGGAGAGAGCCCTGACCTGGGAATGGGTCAAGAGGTTGGGATTTCAGTCTGGCCTCTGCCCCTTACTCAAATCCTGGCCCAGGCCAATATCTACTGGGTATGGCACACCGGCCTAAGTAACGTCTGAGCCCTCTCCAGACTCTGAGTGGCTGAAATTGAAAGTTTGCCCCCCATACTCACTTTGGGAAACTGATCATTTCCTGTTTGAGTAGTTTTTGGTGCCCAGCTTTGCTAAGGCACGTGGGTCTAGAGTTTCAATTCCGACTCAGCCACTTATGAGCTATGTGACTTTCTCTGGGCCTGGTTCCTGCTTTGTAAAATGGGATATAAGACTTGCGCTTCTTGCTTCCCAAGAACCATGGAGCACAGTGAAAAGAGTGCTGTATGGCGGGGTCAGGAAGGCTTTGGTTCAAATCCCTGCCTGCACCATTTTGGATCAGAGCTTTAGCCCTGGCAGGCATTTTAGAGGTCCTCTGACACAAATAAAGAAACTAAGGCCCAGAGAGATTCACAAAATTTCCCAAGTCACACAGAGCAGTAGCAGCATTTGAACCCAGAGCCCCTTGGAATTCTTCGAGTTGGATATCTTCGTTTATTATACCTTTAAGGGCCTTCCCAACTCTACATCCTATGAAACGTGGGTTCGAATCCTGCTTCTGTCATTGATTCTCTTGACCATGGCCAAGGCATTTCTCTTCTCTTGGCCTCAGTTTCCCCCTCTGTCAAATGAGTGCGCTGAGCCCTTTTGGCTCCAGATCGATAGACTGTCATAGAAACTATTATTACCGAGGCGGCGGGTTGGTCTTCAGAGACCAGAGAGGCTGGAGTTGAGGGGGAGGGGAGAGCAGGGGGGAAGTGGGGCCGGGGGGAGCCCCTGGGCGGGCGGACGTGGTAGGAGGCGGGAGGAGTCTGCGTCAGTGACCCTCAGGAGGTGGGCGGACTCTTCCCCTCTTAGCTAAAGGAGCCGCTCGGCCAGCCCCCCGGTGGTCAGTGGCAGAGCGCAGCCCAGCCCAGCCCTCCCAGCCTGGAGAACTTGGCCTCGGAGCTCCCAGCACCCAGACAGACCCCAGACGGACCCGCGACAGGCCGGCCCCCGGCGGCGGAGGCGCCAGCGGCGGCTCTGAGCCCAGCCCGGTCCCAGCCTGGCAAGTGCCTTCCCTCTGAGCCTCCGAACGCCGAGCCGGCCAGCCTTCAGGGTAAGAGGGAACTGCGGTGTCTGGGGCTGAGGAGCCGCAAGCGCCCTAGGAGAGCTCCGCCTGCCCCCACGCCCACCCCCTAGGGCCAAGGTCAGGGGCTCCTCTCCTCTGAGGCGGCTCCCGCCCCCTCCCCTGCGCCCCGACGAGACCAACGCGTGCACTCGGTGCCTCCCGCCTGGTGGCTCGTCTCCGCCCGGGCTCGGGCTCCTTCCCCCACGCCCCACTCTCTTTCCCTGCGACTCCGGTGAAAAAAGAAGTCCGAGGTTAAACTCTTGGCCCCGTCTCTCGTGGTTTGAAGAGGAGGAAAGGAAGAGAGGAAGGAAGGGAGATGGGGGGCGTGGCGAGAGGGGGCAGGAACAGGGAGATTAGAGGATGAGAGATTGAGAGCTGGAAGGGACCTTGGATGCTTTCTAATTTGGCAGAGAAGGAAACTGAGACCCAGCAAGGGAGAGGCAGAGACTTGCCCAGTGTCAGCCAGAGTCCTCACTGGAAGCCAGGTCCTTTGACTCCAAATCTAGCCCTGAGAATCTGAAGGGATGAACGGACCTCTTCAGTGGCCATCTGCTTAGATTTTGCCTGTATGTGCCCAAGGAGCCTAGCAGGGTGCCTGGCATCTAGGAGGCATATAAGAGTGCCCCCCGCCCCAACCTAACAGAGAAGTGTTCACTCAGGTAGCGCTGGCAGGCCTCCAGGCAGAAAGGAGCCCTTGCCTCCTGAGCGGGGCCACCCACTCCTCTTCTGGACAGCTCCAGAGGTGGGAAAATCTGCCCTGACTTCCATCCTAGCCTTCCTGCCACCCATCCATCGGGTTTGATGCTCTGTCGTTGGCTCCAGGGTCTGCTCCCAGTCTTCCTTCCACCACAGAGGGCAGGGACAGGGGCAGGGGCAGGGAAGAGACTGTTTGCCCCCCCTTCCCACCTCAATCCCCACCCCCAACCCAGCTCCTAGAACAGAGCAAGAGAATTTAATTGAGTGAGAGAAGTATTTGAGAAGAGGGAGAAGCACAGAAAAAGCTCGAAGGGGAAGGACACTCTTGGAAGCTGGGGTGAAGGGAGGGGCTTGGACTCCTCGGGGTCTGTAGGGAAGTGGCCTTTGAATCAGGCTGTCATTGGTACAAACTAGGCACTTGGTGGTGATGGGATTGGTGTGTGGTGCCCAGGGGCACAGGGCTGAGGTGCCAGGGAAGGCTCTCCGCCACTCAGTTTGGAGGCCCCCTTTGCGCATGGAGCTATTGTGAGACTCAGGAGAAGAAAGTCTTTTTAGCAGAGCAGGGGGAGGAGGGAGGGGAGAGGGCTGAGTCCAAGTCCTAGCTCCAGTTTTAATTCCCGGGGTGGCCTGGGCTGATCTCTTTCCTTCTCCAAGCCTCAATTGGTAAAGTGTGGTGGGTTGGACTGGTATAGACAATAGTGGATGTCTCCAGAGAGAGTGTTTTCTGTATATATGTTGTCATCTGAGCCTCAATCACCACAATTATATGAGATTGGTGCTAATATTATCCCCATTTTACAGATGGAAAACTGAGTCTCAGAGATGTGAGGAGACTTGCCTAGGGTCACTCTGGGAGTAAGTGTTAGAGGTGAGATTTGAATCCTGGTCTCCCTGCTTCCAAAGCCTGGTTCTCTTCAGATTAACAAGCCAAAGCATCATCCTCTCTCTCTTCCAAACTTGGGCCATTTTTTTATACCAAGCAGAACTTTCTTTAGCTCCATGTGAGCTCCCAGAGCCACGTTTCATTGCATGTGCCCATGCTTAGCATTGGGTGAGGCACATCTCCGACCTTGGCTTTACCATGAAGGCAATCTTCCTGTTCGGGTGAAGCCTTCTCAAGCTCAAGGTCACCTCCACACCATGGGAGTGCCATGTGGCATCGCAAGGGAGCCGACCTGCTAGGAGACAATATCCCCCCAGAATCTGTAGATATGTTACGGTTGGCTTCAGGCTGCTGAGACGGCAACCACATTCAAATCTGGGAGGTGGAGAGAACTCAGGACTAGGACTTAGGAGACATGGATTCAAATAACAGCTAACATTTAGAAGGTGCCTACTGTGTGCCAGTGTTATCTCACTTGATCCTCACAAGAACAGTGGGAGGCAGGTGCTGTTATCTTCATTTTACAGTTGAGCAAACTGAGGCAGACAGGGTGAAGTGACTTGCCCAGGGTCACAAGGGTAGTATCAGAGGCAGGACTAGCACATGCCCAACTCGGGAGTGGAGTCAGACTCCCACCCATTGTCCATTAGCCAGGGGTCCATGATTAGAGGCATTGGAGGCAGAGACCACTAGAAGCTTCTTCATCTTGGAGAAGGAATGCCCAAGGCATCTCATCAGCTGGCTCCCAGGAGGCCAAGCAGGTTAGATCAACAGATGTCATTAAGAGCCTGCTCTGTTCAGGGCCCTGGAGAAGCCAAAGCTAAAAAAAAGGCCCTGCCTCTTCTCAAACAGTTTACATTCTCCTGGAGGCTACAATAATTCTTGTTGTACTGGCCAGTTATTGCAAGAAAGAGGCACACTGATTGGGGCAGGGGAGGCCTTGTGTTCAAGATGGAGGCCACAATGTAAGATGGTGGTTTTTCTGAAAAGGAGCTGGGGGTCTGAGTGGACTGCAAGCTCCATGACACAACAGTGAGACTGGGAAGCCTCCACTCCCTGTCTTCCTAGATCATTTGATCTTGGGTGTGTCCAGGAATAAAGAGGTGATCATCCCCCTGTCCTCTACCCTGGTCAGGCCACTTCTGGAGTGTGGTGGTCAATTCTGGGCACCACAGTTTAGGAAGGACATAGAGAGTGCACCGAGTGGGGGCAAACAGGATGGGAAAAGGTTCTGAGTCTGTGCTCTGTAATTGGGAAGGACATGTAAGTTGTGGGAGTAGATAGAGGGAGGGTTGTGGCAAAGAGACAGACTTTGGCTGGATATCCAGAAAGCTTCCTAACAATGGCACTGTCCCAAGTGGCCTGGGCTGCATTGGAGGGAATGGACAGGCTCCCCCGCCTCAATGCAAGGCTTCAGTCAGATGCTGGACAAGCTCTAGTAGGGGATAGTGTAGACAGGACTCTTGTCCCAATGTGGATCAACCTAGATGGCAGCTGATCTCTACCCCTGAGATTTTGGGATTCTGTCATCCAGCATGTTAGGCCCCAGCAGTACAAAAACAAGGAAGGGAAGGAAAGGGAACAAGGAAAAGGGGAAAGGGAGAAGGGAAAGGGGAAAAGGGAAAGGGAGGGGAAAGGGGAAAAGGAAAGGGGAGAGGGGAAAGGGAGAAGGGAAAGGGGAAAGGGGAAAGGGAAAGGGAGGGGAAAAGGGAAAGGGAGAAGGGAAAGGGGAAAGAGAGAGGGGAAAGGGGAAAAGGGAAAGGGGAGAGGGGAAAAGGGAAAGAGGAAAAGGGAAAGGGGGAAGAGGAAAGGGAAAGGGGGAAAGGGAAAGGGAGAAGGGAAAGGGGAGAGGGGAAAGGGGGAAAGGGAAAGGGAGGGGAAAAGGGGAAAAGGAAAGGGGAAAGGGGAAAGGGAGAAGGGAAAGGGGAAAGGGGAAAGGGAGAAGGGAAAGGGGAGAGGGGAAAGGGGGAAAGGGAAAGGGGAGAGGGGAAAGGGGAAAGGGAGAGAGGAAAGGGGAAAAGGGAAAGGGAGAAGGGAGAGGGGAGAGGGGAAAGGGGAAGGAAGGAAAAGCACTGTGTGCTCTCAGGGGATTAATGTTCCCCTGGCCTGATGCTTTTATGAACACAGTGCCTATAAGGTGATTAGAGAAGCGAGGAAATATTAACCACTGGGGAAATCAGGAAGGCTTCCTGGAGGAGGTAGCATAGTGAGCTAGGCCTTGAAGGAAGCTTAGAGTTCTGCTAGGCAGAAGGGAGGAGGAGGGCATCCTGAGCATGGGGCCCAGCCTCTGCAAAGGCAGAGCCAGGAGCCAGAATGCTAGGCTCAGCTAACAGCAGAGATGCCAGTTTTGGTACAGACTCCAAAGCCCAGGTTGGGGAGGCCTTCAGTGTCAGCCTTGGGCATTTGGACTTTACTCTAAAGGTAACTGGGAGTCACGGAAGAGAAGGGACGGACGTTAGTTGTCGGAAGCCCAAGTGAGGTAGAAATGAGAGTTCTTCTTAGTATTACCTTTACAGAGGCAACTCTCAGTCTTAGTTTGCTCGCCTGTAAAGTGGGGATAATGATAAATATGTCTTCTCTCCCTCTGCCACATGAGGGGCCTGAGGGCAGAAGGGGATACTCCTTAGACGTGAACCTGCCGGGGAGGTGGATGCTGCCGAGACATCTCCCAGCTCCCAGCCCCCCAGGAGTGACTGTCAGCACTTTCCTTCTGGGCCCTGCCGGTCCCATCCTCTCAGGCTGGGTGGGCGTCCTTTGAGCATGCACAGGCCCCGGGGAGCCCCGTGGGAAGGAGGAGGCTTTCTGGCCGCCCATGGAAGGGAACCATGTGAGCCCCCTCTCCCTTCAGTTCAGTTCAAGCATTTATTAAGCACCAGATGTATGCCAGGCACTCCATGTCAAATAATACAGAGACCAAAGTAAGACATGCCCTGCCTTCAAAGGGCTTACACTCTACTGGTGCCATACCACGGGGGCATGGCTAAGTGTGTGTCAAATACCGGCTGTCCCAGGAGTTGGAAGCTAGTAAAGCTATTGATTTCAGTGATTAAATAAATATATTAATATATATTAAAGACGTGTGTGTGTATGTGTGTGTGTGTGTGTGTGTCCACAGATGGGCATCATTCAGAAGAGCTTCACTGAATCATAGGCCTGGAAGGGACCTTCCAAGTTCATCTACTCCATACACACACACACACACACACACACACACACACACACAAGCACACAAGCACAAGCACATTTACATATTCATATATATATATATTAGGATAGAGAATAAGTACAAGTAATGTTGATGGGGTGGGGGGCAGGGGGTGAGCCACTAGCAGCTGAGGGCTCAGAAAAAGCTTCGTGGGAGGGAGCAGGAGCCGAGGAGCTGAAGGTGATAAGGGCGCACATCACAGGCATGTGGAACAGCCACAGAGGTGGTAGATGAGGTGTTTGGTTGGAACAGAGAGTGCTTGGGGGGGCGAATGTTCCATCAGCCTGGAAAAGGGGTTTGCAGCTGGACTATGGGAGGGTTTAGGATGGACTGAGGCTGCTGAAAAGTCTGCCTGTCCCCCACACACCCTGAATTTGAGCTGGCAGACAGGGCAGCTACTAACACAGTTGTGTCCTCTCCCATCACAGCAGCAGTTCAAAGCAGCCCTGCCACACCAGTCACAGGAGAGGAAGCCACAGAAGGCCTCAGGCCTGAGACCAGACAGAATTCTGCTTCAGAAGAGGAGGCCAAGTGGATCCCGGTTTGCCATCAGGATCAGCCTCCCAATCAGGCCTCAGCAGGCAGGCAGAGTTCATGAAAGCATGAAGGGCAGCCTGACACTGGTTGGGATCCTCTGGGCTGTGCTGTCACTGCTCACCGCTGTGGCCAGCACCACCAGTTACTTCCTGCCCTACTGGCTCTTTGGCTCCCAGCTTGGGAAGCCAGTGTCTTTCAGCATGTTCCGGCGCTGTAACTACCCTGTCCGGGGAGAAGGGCGCAGCCTGGTGATGGTGGAAGAGTGTGGCCGCTATGCTAACTTCAATGCCATCCCCAGCCTGGCTTGGCAGATGTGCACCGTGGTGACGGGCACAGGCTGTGCCTTACTGCTGCTGGTGGCACTGGGGGCCATCCTGGGCTGCTGCATGGATGAGCTCATCTCCAGGATCATGGGTCGATGCATGGGAGCAGCCCAGTTTGTGGGAGGTAAGGCTGGGTGCCGAGGAGTGGGTGGGCTGGGGCAGGGCTGTCAAGGCCTGTGTCTCACCTGTGGCAGGGCAAGATGAAGAAGGTGGCCCAGGTTAATGGAGGCACCATTGCGTCTGCCCCCTCAGGCTCTTCTTCTCCTCCATCTGCTGCTTCTCTGAAGGTACCTAGTCTTCACCATCCCCCAGAGTCTATCTCCTAGAAATGCGTATACCCCAAGGTATGACTTTTGGCTGCCAGATAAATGGTAGAATTGCAGACATCATGTCAGCCTACCAGGGGAGAAATGAGGGGGAGGGGAACGGGCCTTCCGGTCTGCTCCAGCCATCCCAGGCCTCTCTAGAGAGAAAGCCTGCTAGAGAGATTAGTGCTCAACTTGGTCAGGAAGCTGCAGTGGGCTGGAGTCTATGCCTCCCCTTCCTCATTGGTCAAGTAAGGAAGACAGTAATCTTGTACCTTGCCCGACAGGCTTGTTAGGCGCCTCTAAGGAGAGCCGGAAGCGCATGGGCTCTGCAGACTTCCTTACGTAAATGTCTGTTAGTGTTATGCTTGTTACTGGTGGTGTTAGCAATATCATCATTGTTAGCATTGGCACTGCCATCGCCCCCCTTCCTTGGAAGGCTCATCCTGTTTGGGGGCCACTACTGGGCCTTCCCCAGGGCCTTGGCCTAGCTCCTTTGGGTTTATGAGCTTGGGAACTCTGTCATCTCCTGCCTCACCTGGGTTCCTCGTCTACTGAAGGGGCCCTGGCTATGTGGCCGTGGCCGCAGGCAGGAAGGTGACAAAGAACAGAGAGGAGAGGCTTCAGGGGACCCTCCTCCCATCCAACTGGGCCCAGGCAGCGCCATGTGAATCCTATACAAGCCTGGGGGATTCTTTCCTGTCCTTTGCATACCTGGTTGTGGCCCCAGGGGTGGCCTTGGCTGTCAGCTGAGGGCCAGGCTGCCCTGGACGGGAAGGCGGGGAGGGGCAGCTAGTGCTGCTCCATGAGCCTGGACAAAGCTTTTCACCTCAGTTCCCCTATTCTGGGGATGATAATAGGACCCACTTTACCAAAGCAAAAGTGTGATCATGTGGCTCCCTTGCTTAAAGTCCGGTGGCTCCCTCTCACCTCTGTTTGGCTGTGAAAGCCCTTTCCAACCTGGCCCAAGCCTAGCTTTCCAGTATTATTACACCATCATCACCATCACCATCATCATCCTCGTCCTCATCCTCATTAGCCAAACCAGCCAATCCAAGATCTTCATCCTGAGCCCTCCCCTCCATGCCCAGCATGCATTGGTCCTCACTTCTGCCTCATCTCTGTGGATCCCTAGTCTCCCTCAGGGCTCAGCTCAAGCACTGAGCTGAGGGTGACAGAAGGGGGAAAAGTACAGGCAGTAGTAGTAATACCAGCCAGCACTTCAAAGTTTAGAAAACACTTTCCAATCATCTTATATGATCCTCACACCAACACTGGCAGCTAGGTGCCAGAGAGCAGTTAAGTGACTTGGCCAGAGTCACACAGCTCTTGCAGATTTCAGCCCCACCAAGCTTTCCCACATCCAAATGAGGGTGGGTGTGGCACATTTCAGGGGACTTTCTTCCCAGCCCCTTGGAAAGAGGTAATTCAGTGTGAGGAAACCAAGGCTGACAAAGGTGGTCTGCCTTGCTGTTAAATCCCAGGTAATCTGACAAGGGACTAAGCCACCCAAATACACACAGGCCGGAGAGGAAAACCACAGTCATTTCAGAAGGGCTCTGAATGCCAGCACTAGGAACTTGTACTTTATCCTAGCTAAAGGCTAGCTGAGTGAGGGAAGAGTGGCACGGCCAGATCATAAGATTATTTTGGTAGCTGTGTGAAGGATCGAGTGGACAAGGGAAAGGATGGGGGTCATGGCAGAGCCAGCCTCAGACCAAGGTTCTTTCCTGTCCTCCATGTTTCTTAGAACCAAGACTTGGGAGTCTGGTCTTATATCTTGGCTGCCTCCTTGGAAGAGGTACTTGCCTTCCTTTCTCTGTGCCTCTACTTCCCCATTTGCAAAATGTCCCTTTTCTAGGAGTGGACCTGGCCAGGCTCACTGAGATGTGGGGGTGGCACTGCCCTGGGGGATAGAACCCCCTGGGACAGCAGCACACCAGGGTGTCACTTAGGAAAGACTATGTGGGTACCAGACACAGGCTGCCCACCCAAGCCCCAGAGGCCAGCTTCCTCCTGGGTGGGAAGGCAGCCAATAGGGTGCCAAGGAATAAAGACACTAGAGAGACAGGAGGTGGGCTTCCCCAGCCCCCAGGTCAGCTGAGGGAGATTGATTTTGTCCTGGGTTCTACACTTTCTCGGCAGTGTATGCATTAACCAAAATACGTCAGCCAAGGAGCCAATTACTTCCAGGGAAGATTCATGTCTATGGGCCCCCAAACCACTGAGAGAGAACATCCATTAAGGACCCAGTCTCCACTCTCTCTGCCAAGCCCTTGACCGCGGAGATGAGGTATGGGAGCCAAATACAGGAAGGAGTCAGGAGCTGCTCCTGCCCGGAGTCAGACCAGACAAGGTGACCCTAGCACATACCCCTGCCCCACCCCCATGGATCCCTCCTGCTGCTCCAGCAGGGGCTCATGGCATGGAGAGGCACCTTAGGGAGCTACTCCAGCCCTGGAGGGCAGAGGGGAGGGGAGGAGAGAAACAAATACGGGGCACATTTCGTTTCCAGATCAGTGGCCACCATCCACTCCTCCCATAAGGAAGAGGGGAGCAGCTGATCAGGTGGGGCCTCAGCTGGGGACTGCTGCCCCAACAGCTGCTATGGCCTCCTTTTCAGCTCGGAAGCCAAGACAAATCCCAAAGAACAACTGTGAAAGCACTACCCGGGAAAGTCTTGCTATCTTTTCTGGAGCACAGATTTAAACTGGTTTCCCGAGGTCCTTACAGGTCCCAGCCCCTGCAATTGATTGTTAGGCTAGCCAGGAAATGCAGCTCAACTACATTCTGTGAAAGTGCCTGACTGGCCTGAGGCGTCTCTGCCTCAGAGTAGGCCACAGGCTGGGTGATGTAAAGGACCCTCCCTCTCCTACCACAAGTAAAAGGGCTTAAGAAGCATCCTAAATGTGGCTCTAGTCTGAGGGGTGACTTGGCAGGCCTCTACTCCAGCTGTGCCAAGGCCCCCATTTGGATCCATGAAGCTAGCCATGAGCCTCTGGTCTACTGAGCAGCCTTGCCTTCTGGACTCTTGGCTCCATATGTGGCTACAGTACGCTTTCCCAGGGCCCAGATCATCCCAAACATCCCTATCTCTGTTTCTGTCAAGGACGCCAACCTTTTGTACTTTCTCCCTTGGCGGTCTAATAGTTCCCAAGGTTTCAGCTGTCATCTCCACACGTAGACTTGCAGCCCTGGTCAGTTTCCTAAGCCACAGGCCTGCATCACTCCCTCTTGGACACCTCCAGCTGGATGTCAAACTCAACATGCTTTAATCAGAACTCATTCTCTTGCCCCCAAAGCTCCCCTCCTAACTTCCTTGTTCCTGTTGTGGGGCCCACTGGCCCTCTGGCCTCTCAGGCTCACAGCCTTGGAGTCAGCCTTGATTCTGCCTTCTCCTTCCATAATCCACAGCTGGTTGATGCTAACCCTTCCGCCATCTCTCACTTGCATGCCCTCCTCTCCACTCACACAGCCACCACTTGAATTCAGTACCCCAGCCTCACTCCCTAGGACTAACACAATTGCCTCCCAATTGGTCTCTGCCTCCACTCAGCTACCCCTCCTTGACAAGCTCCAGTGGCTCCCTAGTAATCACTTCTGCCCCTCCATGCAAAGCTTTCCTGACTTGTTTCCCATTACTCTCCTTCACACACATTGTGTTCCAACTAAACCAGACTCCTTTCTATTTCCTGTACATGGCATTCATCTCTCCTTTGTGCCTTTATCCATGTTGGTTCCCATGCCTGGCATGCCCTCCTCCTTCCCACCTCTCCTTACTTCTGCCCCATGGAATCCTTCCTTCATCCTTGCCACACTCATGGTAAGGGAGAAAGAACCCTAGATTTTGAGGCAGAGGCTCTGGGTTCGAATCCTGCTCTGTGCATTTGCCATTGGACAAGTCCTATAATTGCCCTCAGCGTCTGTATAATGAGTAGGTTTCCAAGGTCCCTTTCAGCCCTAGCACAAAGGGTCCTACAGTCCAGCTAGTTTTGTGTATCATTTTGCCTTGGGACGAAAGCCCAGGAAACATAGAATCCTTTGGCCAAGGTCACCCAAAGAAAGTGGGCCAGAGTAGCAGTGGCCCAGCATGCACGTGGCCCAGCATGTACGTGGCCCAGCATGCATGCCTCCAGCCCATGGCTTACTTGCTTGGGTTCTCCACCCTCTTGTGGAAGGGTGTGGGATGCTATGGATTCCCAACACACTTGCACATAATTGACCATGGACTTCATTTTGAATTTTTTAAATGTGCATGGAAGTAGTGGCCTCCCCCTCTGAACAAACATAATGGGATTACTTGAGAGTTATGAGGTAGATGTCTGGCTGGAAATGCATGTTTTCTTCAGCCTTCTCCCTCTAGATGGCTCCCCCTGGCTTCCTTCCCCTGGATGTTTCTGCCTCCCTCCCACCAAATCACCTTTGTGGTGAACTGGGCACCTTCTGATCTAGGGCACAGTTAGAAGGAAAGGGAAGGTAGGAGGCTGAATGAAGCCTGGAACAGCCAACCTCCCTGTCACTGTTTCATTTCAAGCCTTTGGCAGCTGAACCCTGCCCTGGAAGGGGCCTAGGACTCTACCATTCATGTACAAGGGGACCTTGAACAAATCTTTGGCCAGGATACTGTGGTCTCTTCTAGCCTTGGGCTCAGTGTCTTAGAGGGCACTTGACCAGCACCCTCTTTGCTCCCTGAGAAGCTGGGCACAGGGCCTGAGTCAGAAGGCAGCTTTGATTCTCTGTGGCTTCTAGCCAGTTTGAGCTGCTCTTTGGGACAATAGTAGGCATGGGCACCAGGCAGAGGAGCCCAGACTTGGTCCACCTTGGCAGCCTGGCCCAGAGCCTCTGACCTCCCAGTGGGTGAACCACAGCCCCCTTCTTGAAGGTAGCATACTAGGGTCAGAAATGCTTTAGCCTCAGGAGTCAGGAGAGCCAAGCTTGGATCCTGGCTCTGACACTTCATAGCTCTGTGACCACGAGCAAGTGACTTCTCCACTCTGAGCCTCAATTTTCTCATCTGTCAAGTGGGCATACTCATGCTTGTACTGCCTACCTCACAGTGTTGTTAGGATCTTGTTCTCACTGGAGAGAAGTGGGAATGTTACTCTCTGACCTACCCCCAATCCTCCAGGCAGTAGAAGAATGAAGTTGTCGGTCGCAGGTGAGGATCTCATCTATTTTTAAAGCTATCCCATGAAGGAGGCTCCACCATTTTCCTCACTCACTCACTGCCTTCCCGTCAGGTAGTCCTCCCTGGTGCTGTGCACTTAACTCCTGCAGAAGCTTCTACCCTGTTTCCCCACCTTTTTTCCACACTCATCAGCTGCCAACTCATGTACATGCCAGTATAGTTCAGAAGATGCTTTGAGATCCTCTCACGGAGGGAGCAGTCCGAATGGAGAGTGAGGCTTTTCCATGAAGAAATGATCACGGAGCTTCCTTGGGAAAAAGAGGAGCATGGAAGAGGCCTGGGCCTCCCCTCCTTGGTGCTTCACCAAGCTGTCTGAACAGCAGAGGGCTGCATGAGCCAGGCAAACATGTACCTCACTCCCCATCAGAGCTCCAAGGAACCAAACTTGCTGGTAGGTCCCAGCAGTCCTTGGTTGTGGGGGAAGATGGGAGAAACATATTCTCAAGGAGAACGATGCTGTGAGTGGACACTCCCTGGGGTGCTTGGCTGAGCCAGAGCTGGTGCTCCCCACAGCGTCCTTGCCATTTGAACCAGTGACTGCCTTTGGGTGACAAAGCTGGATTCCTGTTGAGGCAGAGGGCTGGCCGGATCTTGCTAACAAGCGGCTTCCCTCCTCAGTGGCCTCCATTGCTCACTGGGCTCTGTTTAGATCACCACGTTGGCTATTTTCATGGTCTTCATGACTGAGACTATGGCGGTTCCAAAAAAGGAAAGAACAGTGTGCCTGGGAGTGATCAGGGAGGGCCTCCTTGAGGAGGTGGGCTGGAGCTGGGGCTTTTCAACCCATTGCCCACTATGTCTGTTTTTGTCCTAGGTCTGCTTATTGGTGCAGGCTGCGCCTTGTATCCCCTAGGCTGGAACAGCCCTGAGGTGATGCAGACATGTGGGAACTCCTCCAGTCAGTTTCACTTAGGTAAGAGGAGCCCCAGAGGCCTCAGTGTGGCAGAAGAGGGGGACAGGAGGGAGGGGGGGAGGGAAGGAGAGCTGGGGGGGGGCCTTGACAGTAAGAAGGACATCAGGAAGGAGGGAGGATTTGGGGGAAAGACCAAGAGTTGGGTGGAATTTGAGATGCCATATAGGACATCCAATTTGAGGGGTCCAAAAAGCAGTGAGTGGGTGATATAAGACTGAAATTCAGGAGAGAGATTAGGGTTGATCTATGTAAATCTCGGAATCACCTGCCTAGAAATGGCCATTGAATCCTTTGGGAGTTGATGAGATCAAAAGAGATAATAGGGAAGAATTAACAGAGGAAGGCCTGACAATTTAAGAGGGGTTGGGGAAGGCTTCCTGTAGAAGGTGGGTGTTTAGGGAAAGACTGAAGATCAGAGAGTCAAGATGTGAAAAAGGGGCCATGGAGAGGATGGGAGGGCAGGGCAGGGGCTTGAGGATACATGGAGGGGCTTTGGCTTGGCTTTGGCGGTGGCATGGTGGAAGAGGCAGGAAGATGCCTGAGTGCCGGGAGAGGAGGAGGGCCATGAGAGGCTCTAAGGAGCTTTGTAAGCTCGAGTTCAGACACCGGGAGATTCAGGAGAAGGTGCCATAGGAGGGCCCGGCAGAGAATAGGTGACATATTTGTAGCGGGTCCAGTCAGCAGTTTGGTGATTTTTCTCCTGCTCCACTCATGAGGAGCAAACATGGCAGATGAAGGGGTGGAGCTTGGCGAGGCATGGTAAGCAATGAGCAGAGGGGCCCAGGGATTCTAAAGGAGAGGGCGGTGTTGAGCTGAGCTGCGTCACCAAGCAGCCCAACTAGAGAAGGGAGGAGAGTCTCGCCAGGGGAGGGCTGATGCCCCAAGGAGTCAAGACGATGAAGGTCACAGTGAGGATAAAGAACAGCATTAGGGGAAGAGTGGAGAACTAGGTCTTGGGAAGTGAGGACGTTGAGGACCTGGGGACTTGGGTATCTGAGAGAGTATCCATGGGTATGCAAAGTCCCAGTCTGCCACTTGGCCCACTGCTTCTGCCCTCTCCTCCTCTTGTGTGAGTGTGTTGTTCCTGTTGCTCTCCAGGGTCCCTCAGATCTAGCTCTGTGGCTCGGATTCTGACCTACACACAGAGCAGGCCCCTAGCTTGCCTGCCCAGAGGGAGGGAGGGTGTCAGCCTTTCCAGGCTCCCCTTGGTGATGGCCAGAACAGCCACTTCCTAGATGCTTGTAGGCTGCATATCCCCACTCTTGAGGTTGGCCCTGTCTCCTCATCATTTGCCAGCCCACTGGCCGACTGAACCCTTCTGTGGCCCTTTGTTGAGTCTTGGCCTTCCTGAGTGCTCAGTCTCCAGGCTTTCCCTCTTGTGATGTCCAGCATATCCTTTGTGGTCATGCAGGGTGCTGGGAGACTGTAAGCAAGAGCCACATCCCCAGGGTGGCAGCCCTCCCTCAGCAGGCCCTGGAAGGAGGGGGAGGCAGGAACCCTGGCTCCTGCCCTTCCTCATGCCCCAGACTCCTTGGGTACCCTTGGGCAGGTCCCTTCTCCAATGGGGTTCGGACCTTGTGGGCTCTCAGGATGCTGCCAGCTCTGGGGAGCAGAGCTGCTCCAGGGACAGCTTGTATCTCAGTCAGCAGCCACATGGTGGCAACAAAGACAGCCTTGCAGCCTCCCTTCCCCGGCTTCTGCCGGCAGATCAAAGCCAGTCCTCCTGCCTCCCCCACTTCCACCCTGCCCCTGGGGAGGGCCTCCTCCCCTCTTGCCTTCCTTCCCTAGTGGGATGCCTTGGTCAGCTTGCAAAAGATCCCAGAATTCCTTGGAAAACAGACTGGACTGCAAATCTGGGCCCAGGGCCTTGAGTTCTAGGCCTGGGGTTTGGCCTATGGCCTATCACTAACTATGTCATATCTGGTGACTTGCTTCCTTTCTCAGAGCCTCAGTTTCTCTATTTGTTAAAAAGAAAAAAAGAGGGGTTGCCTTTGGGGCTAGGAAAGGAACAGTAATAGGTGCTGCCTTCCCACAGGGAGCTGTGCGGCTTCACTGGGGGGACGAAGGCCAGGCCAGCGAGGTGGCTGAGGAGAACAGCCAAGCCCAAGGGCTAGGAGATCAAGAGGCAGTTCCCTCCTCTTCCTCGTTAGAGTCTTGGAGCTCACACAGTCACCAAAGCATCACCAGGTTACACTCATAGCCGTGATCAAAGTTAGTCCCAGATGGGTGCAGACCCTCACTGCTGACCTAGCACTTAGACACGGGCCCATGACAAAAGTTTCTTTCGCCTTCTAAGGACTGTATGCTCTTTGTGAAGTGTTTATTATTAGCCCCATGTGACAGACAAAGAAACTGAGACTTCCAAAGGGGAATTGACCTGTCCAGGTTCACACAGCTAGAGCTGGGAGCCAAAACTAGGTCTTGCCTGCCTCCAAATCTGGTGCCATATGAGCCGTTAAGGGCTGTTTTGCTCAGCATTGGCATCTGACCCCACCCTCAGTGGGTGGCCTGCAGTTTGGGGGCTATGAGAGGAGGCTGGCAGTGTTGTACCCCTTCATTTTACTAGCTGAGCATGTGCTAAAGCCCCAAGCTGCTGCCGTTTATTGTTTAGTTGTTTTAATCATGTCAGATGCTTCATGACCTCATTTGATGATTTCTTGGCAGAGATCCTAGAGGGATTCACTATTTCCTTCCCCAGCTCATTTTACAGATAAGGAAACTGAGGCAAACAGAGTTAAGTGACTTGCCCAGGGTCACACAGCTAGTAAATGTCTGTGTTCAGACTTGAACTCAGGGCTTCCTAACTCCAGGCCCTGCACTCTGTGCACTATGGCACCACCTACGTACCCCAAGCCCCAAGTTTCTGTGGTACTCCCCAAACCCAGAGTACAGGGAAGAGGCCCTTGGGACAGCCCTGACTGCCCTGGGGGCCACATTCAGAATGTCTCCCAGACACAAGGCATAAGGGACCTTTGAGACCCCTGTCCAACCATCTCATTTAACAGAAGGGGAAGCCAAGACCAGAGAAGTGAAAGGACTTGGCCACAGTCACACTGGGAGGAAGTAGCACATCCTTTGCCTCCCAATTGAGCAGCAGATTCTAGGCTCTTGTTCCCGGGCTTCCAGCTACCCTCCTGTTGTGGCCCGGGGCCCTTGGCCATGACTTTAGACTTCCTTGGCATTTTCCTTTGGAGATGCCTATCTAGGGGAGGCAATGAAGCCTCCTTTTCAGCAAGAGCTCTCCTGGAAGATGGGTCCCCCAAGAGAGGGAAGGGGCTGGCACATGACTCTGTAAGCTCAGCTAGGGGGTGGGCAGGGGGCCAGGCGGCTGTTGGAGGAAGTTCCGCCCACATTAGGAAAGAACCAGGGAAGGGGCCTAATCCTGCCTCCCTCCCCCCATGGCCAGCCCCCACAAGCATTCTGCCTGCTGTTCTTCAAGGAAAACCTCCCTTCTTCCTGTTCTGGGCCCCCTCCCCTCCTTTCCCCCACCCTTTCTCTCTTTTGGCCTTTTTCTCTTGTTCCTGCCCATGTTCCAAGGAAAACTCATTGCCCTGGGCTGCTAGTTTCTCCCCAAGACTACTTGGTACCCATAAGCTCAGAAGTAATTGTGGCCCCTGTGATGCCAGAAGGCCCAGGACACCCTGGACACAAAAGGGACCCTGTTTGGGAACCTCTGTCTAGGGTCACCACCCAGGGAACTAAGGGGATTTCTCCTTCAGAGCCCAGACCAGGGGTAGGGAACCCAGAGCCTGGAGACCGCATGTGGCCCTCTTGGTCCTCAAGTGCGGCCCTCTGACTGAATCCAAACTTCACAGAACAAAACCCCTTCAGAAAAGGATTTGTTCTGTAAAACCTGGACTCAGTCAAAAGGCTGCATCCGAGGACCTAGAGGGCCATGTGTGACCTTGAGCCCGCAGGTTCCCCCTCCCCAGGCCTAGACTCATGAGATTACTCACCTTTTCCTAGGGCTGCCAATGCGACCCTCCTCCCCACAGTATCTACAGTAGAAGGGCCCACCTTTGGGCCATTTCAAGCTACAGCTTCTAGATAAGCAGCATGTACGTCTCTGCAACTACTTGGCCCTGGCTGGCTGAGAGCTTGGATCTCCATACCAGTGAGCTTTCTCTTTATGTAGCACCGATCATCGGCTCAGGATCTCTTGTCTTGGAGGATAAGCCTTGCTTGGGGCTCTCAGCAACCTCAGTCACTGCCCGAGGCCCATGTCCAAACTGCTCTTCTTGCTGCCACCCAACTCCCAACGTGCTGATAACTTGGAGCTGTCATATATATCCTCAGTGAAGTTCCTAGAACTGAAAATGTCCCACATGCACAAGCTTATGTTTGGCTCCTCTGTGCTGGCTCTGCCCCTCAACCTTCTTCATCGCTTTCTTCCCAAGCTATTTCCAAATTCTGCCTTGAATGGCACCATTCAGGGCTTCTCTTCCCACATCCTGGCTTCCCCAGCTTCCCTCTCAGAGAGTAACCTCTCTCACATGCTTATGTCTCTGTCTCTGTCTCTGTCTCTCTCTCTCTCTCTCTCTCTCTCTCTCTCTCTCTCTCCTCTCTTTCTCTCTCTCTCCCCCTCTCTCTTCCTCCTTCCCTCCCTCTCCCTCTTCTTCTCCTTCTCTGTCTCTGTCTCTCCCACTCTCCTTTCTCTGTCTCTGTCTCTCTCTGTCTCTGTCTTTCCCTGTCTTTCTCTCTCTGTCTCTCTCCCTCTCCCTCTCCTCCCCCTTCTCTGTCTCTCCCACTCTCCTCTCTGTCTCTTTTTCCCGATCTCCTCTCTCTGTCTCTCTATCTCTCTGTCTCTGTCTTTCTCGCTCTCCCCTTTCTCTCTGTCTCTCTCTGTCTCTGTCCCTCTCTCCGTCTCTTCCCCCTTCTCTGTTTGTCTCTCTCCCACTCTCCTCCTGTCTCTCTCAGTCATGTCAGCAATGAGTCTGGCCCCAACCAGAAGGGGGGTTCTTAGTCTAAATGTATCTTCACCACTTGTATCTTTCCAAGTACCCACAGGGGCCACTGTTTCTTCTCTTCCCTCCTTCCCTCTGCCTCTTAGAACCCTTGCCTTCCTTTAAGACACAGCTCCAATGTTTCCTTTTGCAGGAGGCATTTCTCTGGCCTCCCCAGCTGCTTGGGCCTTTCCCTCTCAGATTACTATCCAGCTACTCTGAACACATCTTACATGCACCTAGCCATATATACATACTGTCTCCTATGCTGGAATGTAAGGTCCTTGTGGGCTGTGTCTGTTTCAGTCATGTCCTTATAGCCTCAGTGCTGAGCACAGTGCCTGGCACACAGCAGGCACTTCATAAATGCTTATTGATTGCCTGAATACCCGGTATCATGAATAGATAGATATAGAGATGGATAGATGGCTAGATTGCACATGAAGGGATGGAGTCAAGTCATGCCTTGCATGGACCTTGAACCTGCTCTACTTCGGGGCTGGCTCTCCCCACAGGCCCAGCAGGCCCAGCAGGCTCATCCCAAAGGAGCACCCCTTTCCCCCTGCCCATCCCTTCAGTCTCCCCCACCCCCGCATGCCCCTGTCTCATGCCCTAGTTCTGTTCAAACTCAGCCCAGTGGCTCACAGCAACCCTCAGGGATTTGGAGAATGGTCTTGAGCCCAGAGCCAGTACCATCTGAGGTCCCTGTGATGAGACCCCAAATCAAACACTGGTTCTGTATAGCAAATTTAATGCCAAATCTAAGGAAACAGAGTCAGGCTCCAAACCAATTGGATTTGCAACTTGGAATAAAAGCAAAGTGTCTGATTTAAATGTCAGCCCTGTTGCCGAGTGATGATTTAATAACTTTTATGAGGGATCTTGTCACAGCAAATTCCACACTGGAATAGAATGACTCACAGATCGGGTGTTAGAGATGACACAGCAAGCTAGCACAGAGCAGAAAAGGATGAGGTTGGCATGGGCCTCCGTCGGGCCCTGCAGCCACCATGGCCAAGGCTTGTTGTCCCAAACACCCTTCTCTGCTCCTTTCCCTCCAGCTTCTCTTCCACTTGCCAGGAATGTGGCTCTTGAGAGAGTCTGGTGTGGGCACTGAGGGTCAGGAATGACGCAATGCTGAGGTCACACTGTTCTGCCCAAGAGCAAGGTGCCCAGCCAATGTCTTTAAACCATCTGAGGCTGAACAGAGACTGCATTCTGTCCATATATTTTAAGATGTCCTAGCATTTTCTGGTTAGCAGAGGACACAAGAGACCATTGAGCTCTGCTTCCTGCTTCTTGTTGTCCCCATTTTACAGAAAAAAGTAACTGAGGCCTAGAAATGTTGAATGATTTGCCCAAGGTAACCCAGGTAGTGGAGGGCTAGAGGACTAGAAGCAAGGTATCCTGGTTGCTTTTCCTTTTAGGATCTCTCTGTTTCTCTCTGTCTCTCTGTTTCTGTCTCTGTCTCTCTCTCTCTCTCTTTGTGTTTCTGTCTATCTCTGTCTCTCTCTCTGTCTCTGTCTCTCTCTCTCCCTCCCTCCCTCCCTCCTCCCCCTCCTCTTTTCCTATCCCTCCCCTTCTCTTTGTCTCTCTCTGTGTGTCTGTTTGTCTCTTTCTCTGTCTCTCTCTCTTTCTCTCTCTTCTCTCTCTCTCTCTCTCTCTCTCTCTCTCTCTCTCTCTCTCTCTGTCTCTGTCTCTCTCTCTCTCTCCCTCCCTCCCTCCTCCCCCTCCTCTTTTCCTATCCCTACCCTTCTCTTTGTCTCTCTCTCTGTGTCTCTTTGTCTCTTTCTCTGTCTCTCTCTCTTTCTCTCTCTCTCTCTCTCTTTGTGTTTCTGTCTATCTCTGTCTCTCTCTCTGTCTCTGTCTCTCTCTCTCTCTCTCTCCCTCCCTCCCTCCCTCCCTCCTCCCCCTCCTCTTTTCCTATCCCTCCCCTTCTCTTTGTCTCTCTCTGTGTGTCTGTTTGTCTCTTTCTCTGTCTCTCTCTCTCTCTCTTCTGTCTCTCTCTCTCTCTCTCTCTCTCTCTGTCTCTCTCTCTCTGTCTCTCTCTCTCTCTGTCTCTCTCTCTCTCCCTCCCTCCTCCCCCTCCTCTTTTCCTATCCCTACCCTTCTCTTTGTCTCTCTCTGTGTGTCTCTTTGTCTCTTTCTCTGTCTCTCTCTCTTTCTCTCTCTCTCTCTTTGTGTTTCTGTCTATCTCTGTCTCTCTCTCTGTCTCTGTCTGTCTCTCTCTCACTCACTCTCTCTCTCCTTCTCTCCCTCTCTCCCTCCCTCCCTCCTCCCCTCCTCCCCCTCCTCTTTTCCTATCCTTCCCCTTCTCTCTGTCTCTCTCTCTGTGTCTCTTTGTCTCTGTCTCTGTCTCTCTCTCTTTTTCCTCCTTTCTGCCCCCACCCTGGAAGAGACGATGTGGTTCAATGGAAAAAGGGCTGCCTTTGCAGGCAGAGGACAGGGCTCTACCCCTCCCTAGCTGTGTGACCTTAGCAAAGTCTCTTTTGCTCTCTGGTTCTCAGTTTCCGTATCTGTAAAATGACGGGGTTGGATCGATGACTTCAAACATACTATCCATCTCTAATTGTCTGATTCTATGATTGGGAGTCAGAGGGCTTGGGTTGAAGCTGTGGCACTGCTCCTTAATTCCCTGGGTGATTTGGGCTTTCCTTGGGCCAGGTACAGGGCACTAGGGACAAAGGGGACACAATCCCTGCCCTCAAGGAGCTTCCATTTGACATGGGAATACAACCTAAATACAGGTACCTCTGCTGAGTAGATGGCATTTGGTGGGAGCTCCTCCCCTCCTCTCTTCTTCATCTCCACATGTCTTACCGCACCCCCAATTCTCTCTTCCTTCTTCCCAATGACCCTTATCCTTGCTAAGGCCAATCCTTCCTCTAGAGGTGCTCTCGCTCCCATCCCCTTCATTCTTCTCCAGCAGATCGAATCCCTACCCATCCTCTCCTTTCGAAGCTCCAATTTCTCCCCCATGTGGTTCCTCAAAAGCCTGCATTAGACCCTTTTGCCTTCTCAAGCCTCATCCTTTCTCTCTCCTCCATTTCTCAGTCGAGCTCCTCTAAAAGAATTCTTCTTGCAATTAATCAATCTTCAAGGATCAGGTCTCAGTTCCCACTCAGCCTTTAAAGCCCTTTGCCACCTGGCCCCAACCTATCTTCCCCTTCCCACACTCTGTGATCTCACCAAACTGGCCTTTTCTCCATTCCATACATGTCACTCAATCTCCCATCACTATGCCTTTGCAGTGGCTGTTCCCTATGTCTGGAATTCACTCCTTCTTTACCTCTCTGCCTCATAGACTCTCTCTCGTCTTTTCAGCACTACTCTCTACGTGAAATCTTTCTTGACCCCCTTACCCCACTGCTGGTGCCCTCTCTCCCTCCTTCTCTCCCCCTCTCCTTAGTTAACTTATATTTCTTTGCATCTCTTCCATATATACGTATACTAGCACTTGATGTCTCCTCCATAGACTATAACCTTGAGGGCAAGAACTGTTTCATTCGTTGTGTTTGTATCTCTGGGGCCTAGCACAGAGGCTGGCTAAGTAGACACTTGGTAAAGACCTTTTGATTGCCTTGATAAATAAATACCAAGTAATTTTAAGAGGAAGCTTGTACTAATACCAAAAGGTTATCAGAAAAGGCCTCTTGGTAGAAATAGTACCCGAGCAACTGATTCCAAAGAAGCTTGGGAATTCTAAGACAAAGAATGCAGAGGTAGAAGATGAAAAATCACATGGATTCAAAACTGGTTGGAAGGCCAAAGTCAAAGGGCAGTTGGGTTCGGTCCTTCATCCATCTGGCAGGAGGTCTCCTGTAGAAGGTCCTGAGGATCATTTCCATCAGTGACTTGGATGAAGACATGGATGACCTGCTCATCAAATTTGCAGATGACACAAAGGTGGGAGCCAAGCCCCTGGATGACAGTCTGAATCCCAAAGATCTTGCCAGGCTTGAGCTCTGGGCTAAATCTAATAAGATGGAATTCAGTAGGGATAAACAGAAAGTCGTTTTTGTGTATGACTTCACAAGTATAAGTGGGGGGCAGCAGTTCTGAAAAGAATATGGGGGCTTTCAGTGGACTTCAAGCTCAATGCTTAATGAGCAGTGTGATGTGGCAGCCAAATGAGCTAGCGCTTTCCTGGGGTGGCAGTTCCTGGACAGTCACTCTGTCTTCTGCCTTTGTAAGGGCTGGCTTGGGTGTATGAAGGGCAGCCATGTGAAGGAGGGAGCAGATGTGTGGTTTCCCTCCAGAGTGTTGAACCTGGAGGAGCGATGGGGGGAAGTGGCCAAGGGGCCCTTTGAGGCTTGATGTCAGGAAGAATTTCCTCACTACTTGAGTCATCCCAAAGTGGTGTGGGCTGCCTGGAAGGGTACTTGGACTCCCCATCCTTGGAGGTCCTCAAGAAGAGTCTAGACAACCACTCGGTGGCCATGTTCTAGGATGGACTCCTTCAACCTAATGGGTTGGCTCGGAGAGATGATCACTGAGGTGAGGTCCTGTGATTTGATGAACCTGGGATTCTGTCAATAGGGAACAGCTTGTTTGGCTCAGATGCAGAGTGCATGAGGAGGAGCAAAATGACATCAGTTTGGAAAGGCAGGGGAAGGCTTGAACTGCTGGGCTATTTGGTGTTTTATTTGAGTGGCGAGAGGGAGCTGCTGAAGACTTTTCAATAGGTCTGTGTTCCCAGATCCTATAAGGATCCTTAGAGGCAGCTAAGCGGTGTCTTTGAAAGAGCTTCGGACTTGGGAGTCAGAAAGACCTGAATTCAAATCCTATCTCAGAAACTGACCAAGCTGTCAGACTCAGGGCAGTCACATCCTCTTTCTTGGCTTCAGGCTGCTCTTCTATAAGATGGGGAGAATAATGGCGCCTACCCCCAGGGTCCCTTCCAGGATTCCAAACCTTAAAATGCTCCCAAAATTCCATCTACTGTTTTCCTCATTGTCATTGTCATCCTTCCCCTCCTCCTCCTCCTCATCATGTTATCATGAGAGCTGGAGGAGAGCTCCAGGGCCATCTAGTCCAGAGGAGACCCAGGGAGGCAGGATTCGAACCCAGGGCTACTAGAATATCCATTTGCCAGTAGTGGAAGGACAGGTCGGAGGCAGGAGAGACATCGGTAATGGATGAGGCTGTCGCAAGAGGCTGGCCAGAGGTCCCGAGGGACTGAACTGGGTAGAGATGATGGGAAAGTAGAAAGGGGAAGACTTGGCAAGTGACATGGAACAGGGCCTCTCTGGGCCTCAGTCTTCCTTTCTCAGCAATGAAACGCTAGAACTAGATGATCTCCAAGTTCCCTTCCACTCTCAGCACCTCAGTTTTCCATGCAGTAAAATGGGCACGTAGATCGAAAGGGCCTTTAAGGTCTCTTCTAGCTCCTGATGCTCTGATCTGATGATTCTGAATACTTTCCCTTGGGCTGTGCTGAATCCACCCCATCCTCTGCAATCCATTTCCCTTTGATCTTCGGAGCTCCTGTTTGCCTCCTGGTCCCTCTAGCAGGGGGTGGGGCAGGCCCTGAGCAGATGAGGGACTGTAGCTACCCTCCCCCACATCAGCCTTCTAGCCCACAACCTGAGCCTTAGAGATTACTCAGTTGGGCGCCTGGGGGAAGAGGAGGTCCAGCATACCCTCAGGCAAGAGCAGGAGCCAGCGCAGGCCCCAGGGATGCAATAGCGGGGGTCCTTGGCAGCTCACTGCTCCAGGCACTGTCTCCCACTAGTCAGCAGCTTTCTTTCTGCCGAGGGCTTTGGGGTAATGGCACTTTATGCATTTATTCTGTTCATTTAGAAAAACAAGTCATTCCCTGGTCCCAAGGTGCACTTCTATAATAGAAACATCCTGTCTGCTTTAACAAGGGGCTGACCTGACAAGTGATGGTTGGGCTGCCCAAGGCCTCTGGGCCAGGAGGGAGCAGGACGCTGAAGTGCTTGGACCCTGTGCATGCAAAGATTAGCCTGGGCAGTTGGAGGGGTGGCCTACAGGCTGGGGGGCCAGCCTAACCTAGATAAAGAGATTTTATATATGTGTATGTGTGTGTGTGTATGTGTATATGTGTATATACGTATATCTGTATGTATGAATGTATGCATATGTATACATATACATATATAAAGAGAGAGAGAGACAGAGACAGAGAGAGATTTGAATGTGGATCCTCTGACTCAATCCTTCCATTTTTCTGGTATCTCAGGGGCCTCCCAAAGTAAAGCACTGTACCAAGGTGCTGGGGACAATAAAACCAAAGGGAGGGAAGAGGAGTGTGAGCCCATTTTCCACCAACTCAGCAGCAAACACTTAGTAAGCACCCAGTGGGTGGGAAGCTCCATTGCTAGTGCTGAAGATCCCAAGGTCGACATGATATTGTCCATCTCTCAAGGAGTTTCCAGTCTTGTGGGGGGTTGGGAAGAATCTGAAAGGTACATAATTAAGTCTGTTATGGGCATAGATTGTGACTGGGGGTGGGGGATGCAAAGGCCATACCCAGACAAAAGACTCTGGGAGATTATGGGACCTTTATTGGATCATAGATTTGGGGACCCTAAAAGATCATAGATGAAGAAACTGAGGCCCAGACAGATTAAAGGGCCTTGCCCCCAAGGGAAGGGGATGGCTGGGAAAGAAGTCCAGCCCCTGCCCCAACCCCCACATAGTGAGTATGGGAAAAAGAATCCAGGTCTTCTGGATCTTGCCCCAGTGCTCCCTGCCCTGGACCACGGTGAGTTAGGGAGCCCGGGTTCAAATTCTAGCTCTGCCATTGGCTGGCTATGAGAATTGGGGCCTATGACTTCACCTCTCCTAGCCTCAGTTTCCTCATCTATAAAATGGAGAGGAAGTTGGCTTAGATGTGCTTTAGGTCCTCTTCAGCTCTCTATCTCTTGTTCTGCAAACTCTGAGCTTGGAGGATGGGCAGAGGGTTAGCAGGGCCTCTTGGAGGACATAGAAAGGGCAGACCAAGATGAGGGCAACCTTGCCTGGAATGGAGAATAAGTGAAGGGAGCAAAGGAAAATGAAGCTAGAAAGGAAGATTGGGGCCCACCTGCGGGGAAGGGCCTTCTTTGATGAGGAGTTGAGGGTTTTGTCCCAGAGGCAAAAGGGAGCCATTGAAGATTTGGAGAACAGGAGGGACTGAGTTCAACCTGTGTCTTAGGAAGATGATTTTGGGAACTGTGGGGGAAGATGGCTAGGAGATGGGAGGGACAATGGGGAGGATGTGAGAGTGGCTTGTCTGGGGCTGTCAGTATTGATTTCTTCTTTGAATTCTTGTCCAGCTTTCAGGGTGACTGACCAGGGGCTGGGACTTCATTTGTGAATAGTCCCTGGCCAGCCAAGCGGCCCCTCAGCCTTCCGCTGTACACCATGAAGGGTCCTGAGCCCAGGCCTAGACCAGCAGCTGGATTGGCAAAGGAGCCAGGCTCGTGCAGGCCAGGCTAGATATGGCCAGTGAGAGGAGGCTAGCTCCCAACTTTGTGCCCCTTTTGCCCATTTCTGCTTCTTCTTCCCCCAGGTACCTGCCAGCTTGGTTGGGCATACTACTGCACTGGGGGCGGAGCTGCGGTGGCCATGCTCATCTGCACCTGGCTCTCCTGCTTTGCTGGAAGGCTTCCCAAGCCCATCGTGAATTCCTACACCATGGAACTGGAGCATTGCCTCCACCCCTGAGCCAGTCCATAGCTTCTAGTCTCTTGGGGTGCTGGGGGTAGGGAAGGGGATGGCTGGGAAGGAAGTCCAGCCCCTGCCCCAACCCCCAAGTCTTAGCCTTAGCGTACCTTTCTCTTTCCTTTTCACTTGCCCAAAGCCAGGGGGCTAGGATGGGTTGGTATGGGATATTAGCTTTACAACTTTCACCCTTTTCTTCTTCCCACCTTCCCTCTGGGGTGTCCAGGCCTCCAAGGGTTCCCTTTCCTCCAATCCCCCAAAATTCCTCCACCAAAACCCATCAATAAGTCCCTGAGTACTTACAAACCATTATTCCTATGTGGTCGGCACAAACATCCTTTCTTGTTGGATCACAGACCTAGAGCTGTAAGAGATCCTGGAACTCATAAAGTATAGCTTCCTGCTTCGATGCACGAGGAAACTAAGGCCCAGAGATCCTGAAGCCCCATAGCCAGGCCCTTGGAGCTCCTCCCCCATCCTGCCCAACAACATTCTTGCACCGCAGTCCTGCCATGGGGCAGCTTCCCTGATGAGACTTCTTGCCCCCACAGGCCAATTGCTAAGCAATGACTCTGCCCACTCAGGACTCACTCCAGATAGACACAATCCAGAGTGGGCTGGATGCATTCTAGCTGATTCCGAGGGAGGTCAGTGTACTGGCTTCCTGAGTTCCTCCATCAGGCAGTAGAAGCTTAAGAGCAGCAGGGGCTGAGAAGGAAGATGGAGGGTGGGGTGCTACTCTGGCAGTCAGGAGGCCTGCATTGGAATCCCAGTCCTGCCACTCACTCACTGTGGTCCCCTCCCTGTGCCTCAGTTTCCACGTGGGGAAAATAAGGGTAGCTTGAGCTAGGTGATTTCTGAGAATCCTGATTGCAGTCCTGCCATTTTACAATTCTCCTGAATCCCTTGGAGATCCCGACAAAGGCCCTGAGCCTCCATTTGAATTGGAAATGGGTCTGGGGAGCTTGCTTTAAGAGGATTGCTTTCTGAGCTCTGGAAGGGATTTTACGCTTTAGCAGCTTTGTTCCAAGGTGGCTGGAGATGCATTTTGCAGCTAGGATTTCCCTTTCACATGCCTACAAGAGAAGTCCGCCAGCATGGACTCTCCTCCTGACCCCAGCCTGGCCACTATTCTGCTTCCCTCCAGGGCCACACAGACAGTTGGAAAGCGATTAAGGAGCAGGTCAGTGTAGCATGCAAAGCCCCCAGGACTTACAGGCCCAGCCCTGATGCATGCTGGCCATGGGACTATGGACAAGTTGCACCACTTAAAAAGTCTCCATTCTCTCTGCCTCAGTTTCCTCATCAGCGCATCTTCTGTTCCCTTCCTCCTTCCCAGGGTTGTTGGGAGGAAAGCATTCTATACACCTTAAGGAGTTTGAGAAATGGGTCCGATACTCAGAAGATAGCTACCGAACAGTCTAGGACCAAAGCATCATGGGGCGGGGGGTGGTGGCTGACTGCTAACTGTGAGAGATTCAAGGGAAAGAGGCAGGGCTCCTGCTCAGGAAATATCTGTTACCATTCCAGACAGCCTTCTGTCCTCATCTAGGGAGAAGCTGCAGGGCAAAGAGGCCTCACTCATTCCACTGGCATTTGGACAAATGAGTGTCCCTTTGTAGAATCGATTGTTCAGAGAGATTGGATTTGGGGCCACTTAGGGAGTTGTCAATGCCTGCCACTCGTGGCCATCTTAGTGAACCCTCTGGAACAGGCTTTTGGATCCTTGGCGAAACAAGAGGCAGGGTCCCTTTGCCGTGCCCATGCTGCCATGGGGCTGCTTGGCTGAGAGTGTCATTACCCAGGATTTACAATCTGGGCTATTCTCTCTTCCCCCTCTCTAGCACATGGTAGGGTCTCCAGGGCACCCACGAGTTTCACAGCATCATGGTGTGGTCTTAAATAAGCCCGTCTGGGCTCCCTCCAGGATGGGAGGGGGGGGGAATGATATCAAGGCTAAAAATAAACCAGCAGGCACTTGGTGCCCTGGTTCCTGGGCTTCTGAGGAGTGAGATGATGAAGTTACACTTTGAACATTGTCATGAGAATGGAGCCTGTTGGGGGTCATTATTATCAGGACATAGGAGATGTTTCAAGTCCTTTCCAAAACATGGGTTCCAGCTGTCTTACCGGGGGTCCGCTACCCCTCTTTCACCCTACCAAGCTTCCCCTCTTCCTATTTCCCTTCCCTCCCCAGATTCCCCCCTCCCTCCTGCACAGTGCTACTGCTGCTGTTCACAAGGGCCCTAAAGTGATGTAGGAACACCAACTTCACCTTGGAGCCAATGAGCTGCCCAGGGTTTTTATTGGAGCATCTTCCCATCTGGAGTAGGAGAGAAGACAGAGCAGTCTAGCAAAAACAAATGAGAAGACCTTTGCTGGGATATTTGAAAAAGAGGGCTTGGAGAAAGGCAGAGGCCCTGCCTCTCAGCAATGAGGGTAGAAGGCCTGAGCACTGTGGCCTCTGTGCTTCCCTCTTGTTATGGCTCCTGGGCTCAGAGCCCTCAACATGGGGTCCGAGATGGAAAGACTCGCTAAGGAGACAACTTTGGACCTATGCTTGGTAGGGGACAACAACGGAGACTGAGCAGAGAGTGACTTGGAAGAGAAACCAGAAGTGAAGAGAATAAAGCAGCAGAAGATCCCAGTGGTTCAGTGACACCGCTAGGCCATCAGAAGACATCAGCTCATTGGCCATGTGCATCCCCTACATGTATCATCTACCAGTGATGGTGTGGGAATCTGTGGGAGAATGAATACCTGGGTGTACACTTGTCAGTTATGTTCTCATGGGAATTCCTTTCATTTACAGGCTGGACTAGATGGCCACTGAGGTCCCTCCCAACTATCAGATTCTTTGTGTGTGTGGAGTGTGTGCAGATTGGGGAGGAGGTCTTTGTCATTTATTTGCTATGCTCTTTTAGTTAAACATCTTTTGCTTTGAACTAATGTGTCCTCTGTTTGAACTAATGTGTCCTCCCCATTGGTGGGGGCTCATGAGCTGTGGCTTTGAGTAGATGCCGACTCAAAGCATGACTTGAACCTGGATTGATGGAGAATTAGGACACAGACAGATGAGGAAATTTTGCCCCCCTCCCAAAGAGATTAAGTGACTATCAAACAGTAGAAGAATGAAGATTTAAAACCAGGATCCCTGACTCCAAATCCAGGCCTCTGTCCTCTGGCCTGTGCTCACTACTGCCTGATTCCATGATAGGGATGAAACAGTCGGTTTTCCTGCCCTTCACAGCTTAGACCCCGCCCGCAGATCTGGCACTGGACAGATTGTTCATTGGATCTAGGTTTGGGACAGTGTGTGGAATGAGCTGAAAGGCTCATGGGACCAGCAGCCGGGGACTGGCAAAGGGGAAGTGCCCTGCTGGGACACTAAGCCAAGAGGAAGCCCAGCCATCACCACGAGGTGTTTTGTAGTAGCTGTGAGCTGTTCTCTGCCGCTCATTCAGTGCTGTCAGCTATTCCCACCCCCTCCTCTTCTTTGTGCCTCCCTGTCCTTTGTTGTACTTTCCTGGGGACACTGGTTAATTAACGTTTCTATAGCACCTACTATGTGCTAAGCACATCACAATTATCTCTGATCCTCACAACAACTCTATTCTCCCCATTTTACAGATAAGGAAACTGAGGCAAACAGGATCCCACAGCTAGGAAGTGTCTGAAGATGCATTAGAACTCAGGTCTTCCTAACACCAAGTCCAGTGCTCTAACCATTGTACCACCTAGCCAGGGCCACTCAAAGGCAAGCTACACACAGTGGGCACTCAATAATGTTAATGGGACCAGTGAATGAAGGGATTCTACTCGACTCAAGCCCTTCCCCCATGCTCTGAGCTTCTCTTTGTACCCTCACCCCCAAGCCTCATGACTCTTTTCCAGTTTCTGGCTGGCCTGGCATCTGCCATCTCCCTGCTCTCCCACCCAGTGAGGACCCCAACCCAGAAAAATGCCAAGTTTAGCCTTGACCCTTGATAGACTGAAATCCATATCTATAAAAAGATGAATTGAACCACGTCCAAGGGACCACCTGCTCTCTGACTCAGTTCCTCTCAGGGAGTGGGCTCTCTATGCCCACCATGGCCCTCACTTCCCCAGAGCATCTATCCGATTAAACATTCAATGAATTCAAATAATTCGACATTTCACATAACTAGTACCAGCCCTGAACTCCTGAAGGGACCTACATGGGGTCATCCTGAGCATGAGCCTCCCCACTCCAAGCCCCAAAGCTTTGGCAGAATCACCGGCAGCATCCTCTTTGTCCTGCTCTGAGGGCCAGACAGGAGATTTATCTACATTTTAAATGTTTATGTGGGGCTCAGAGGCTGCACTTCAGCCAATAGCAAGAAGCAGTATAGAGGGGGTGTAAACTGGGCAAATCCACTGGGCAGAGGGTTGGTTATTTGAACCCCCCCCCCATTCTTGACAGAGGCTTCTGTATTTGCACATGATTTGGTTTTGGCTGATGGGGTTGCTGGGAAAGAGGGATGCTCTCAGTATCGATGAAAGGAATTATGGGGAACAGACCATCTCTGAAGAGCACTCAGGCTCCCAGCAGAGCTGGAAGGTCATAAAGAAGACTTCAAGGAGGAAGCTGCTACGTGAGCAGGAGCAGAAACACTCCAGCTGGGCCCTGGCCTGGGATGGCGGGGCCTTGAGGAGAAAACAGCCAAGTACCAGCCCAGAACCCCACTGTCAATCTGCCCTCTGCTTTCCTGAAGCACTGCACTGGACATCCAGAGCTCTCCAGTGCCCCACACATGGGTTCAGCAGCCATGGACTGACTGGAGGGACTTTAGGCAGGATGAATAGGGACCAAGGTCAAAAGATGGAGGGAAGGTGGATCCCTCCTCACTCTGTGTGTGTTTGTGTGTGTGTGTGTGTGTGTGAGAGAGAGAGAGAGAGAGAGAGAGAGAGAGAGAGGGAGAGGGAGGAGGGGGGAGGGAGAGAGGGGGAGGGAGAGAGGGGGAGGGAGAGACAGAGACACAGAGAGAGAGAGAGACAGAGAGAGGGAGGGAGGGAGGGAGAGAGATGGAGAGACAGACAGAAACAGAGACAGACAAAGAGACAAACAGAGAGATAGAGAGACAGAAAGAGACAGAGACAGAGAGAGGAGGGGCAGAGGACACTAGAAACAGGGACATCAAGTGAGAAGCTGCTCCATTAATGCTTTGATGCCTGGACTTCCCCATCCTTTCTTCCAAAAGTCTCGCTGTCCCCACCATGCCCAGACAGGCCAGCCAACCTAGAAAAAGGCCAGTTTCAATGTCAGTAGACTAAACCCCTATTTTCAGAAGGTGTCACTACATCAATCGTAAGTGACTAGCAGCCTTCTGACTCAGTTGCCCTCAGTAGGTGGGCTCCCCATGGCTGGGCTACATTGAGGGCAAGGCTTCTCACAGTCGCACTCATATCCCTGGGCCCCTGGTGCCCGCAGACACTGCCTTTGGCTGGCCGGGAGAGGCAGACTTGGCTCTGATTCGGAATGTCCTTTACAGTATGGATGTCTTTAAAGGGGCTTTGGGGGAAGCAGGATGCTGAGAACGTGGGCAGGGGTGAGAGGAGCTTCAAAGGCCTGGTCCAACCTAGAGATCGGACATTTTTGTCCACGTTATACGTTTTCCTTTCCCCCCACAAATGCCTCTTACAAACACCTACCGACAAAGTGGCCCATTTGTCCTGCTGCCCCCAGGGAGTGGGGGGACGGGACACGAGAGAGATGAACTCCACTGTGGACTTCATAGAGAGGGCAAGGACCTGGGAACAGCT